>NW_028270186.1:10413265-10579033 GCF_037043375.1 Chiloscyllium plagiosum
CCGCAAGTAGGCGGCCTGTCTCCCCAATGTAGAGGAGGCCACATCGGGTGCCCCACCACAGGGATATATTTCCCTCCCCTCCCCTATCAGTGTTCCGAAAAGACCACTCCCTCCGTGACTCCCTCGTCAGGTCCACACCCCCCACCAACCCAACCTCCATTCCCGGCACCTTCCACTCCGGCCTGTCACCCTCACCTTGATCTCCTTCCACCTATCGCATTTCCAATGCCCCTCCCCCAAGTCCCTCCTCCCTACCTTTTACCTTAGTCTGCTGGACACACTTTCCTCATTTCTGAAGAAGGGCTCATGCCCGAAACGTCGATTCTCCTGCTCCTTGGATGCTGCCTGACCTGCTGCGCTTTTCCAGCAACACATTTTCAGCTCTGATCTCCAGCATCTGCAGTCCTCACTTTCTCCTCCCATTTTGATACTTTGCCATACTTGTAAGTTTCTCATTTTAATATACAACCAAGAGAAATTCCTGTTACAGTTCGATGTTAGTTTCTCATAACAAAATAATAAATATTCTGGCTAGTAATCTAATAATTATTGCTGTAATCATTCTATGTTCTGAAGGCTGTTGCTTGAGAATTAAACTCTTCAGCCATTCACAGTATTGCATCTTAGAACGTACCTCAAGCCCTCTGCTTCCATGAGTGTCATGTGAGATCAATAACTGTCACATTGCAATCTGTACATGGATTAAAATAAGAGCAAACTGGAAGAATAAGTCTGAGATCTGATTGTAGAGGTAAAAATGTTTGCAAATTTGATTACTGAGTGCTATTTTGGAAGAGCTGTGCCATACTAAAAGGACACAAGTCTGTGATTCACATAGTTTGAGTTTGCAGTAATGTCAGTCTACGTAGCTGCACATATTGCTGCCATCCTGTGGTTAAGTTCACAACTTTCATTAGTTTTACATTGTAAAGGACAATCATCTGACTATTCTTAATTTGTTCCTTGATATATTTTGTGCAGAAGCCATTGTTGCTATTGAAATAGACCATTAGAATATCAGATGTAGGCTGAGCAGCTAATTTTGCTGTCAATGGTCATGCCATCAATGTGCACAGAAATTTTTTTTCTACCCCTCTTTGAAAGAATTGTTACTGAGAGAATTGGATTACAGACAGCGTGATTTAAGAGGAAAAACAAAATCACAAGACTTTGCTTGCCTAAACTAAAGGTTTAGTGCAGATGAAGGCTAACACAGAAAGTTAGAATTTCTCATATAATGGATCCCATTGCGAGGATCAGAGGATTATATGTTTGAACTGATATTTTTTCAGTAGGGGCTCAACATTTTGTGAAGGTGAAATAGAACAGCATCTATACAGTAAGTTATGATATATTTTGGATATCCCAAATGCCTTATAATAATGGATTACCATGTTAATTGTAGTTACTTTTGATGCACAACAAGCAACCACATAGAGTTGGTAAATAAGGGTCAGAATGTGACAGAAAACCACCTATAATAATGTCCAATTATATAGAAATGCCATTTCCATTTTTCCACTTTGTTTCTTTCACCAGAAGCTTTGGAAGGTGTTCAAGTGTATTGATCATGGTCAGATTTTATGGAGGCAAGACAGTGGTGAGGTTGAGGTGTCTAACCATCAAAAACAAAAATGCCAGGATGTTGATTGTCTATTGACATGTAATGGTTATGTCTCAAGAAACCATCATTTTAAATGTAGCCTTTGGTTGGCCAGGTTGCATTGACTTCTAGAGTCAAGGAGTCATACAGCATGGAAACAAACCTTTCAGTCTAATTCATTGATGCTGACCAGTTTTCTCCAACTGAACGAGTCGCATTTACCAGTGCTTGGCCCATATCCCACTCATCCTTTCCTGTTCATGAACGTATCCAAATGTCTTTTCAATGTTGTAACTCTATGTACATCTAACATGTCCTCTTGCAGTTCATTCCACATGCAAAACACCCTCTCAAAGCTGGCAACAAAAGAGAAGTGACAATTGTATGATCCAGAAAGTAGATTACCTTAATTGCTGGATCTAACTTAGTCAGAAACATCTTGAACTTTCCATTTTTCTCTCTGATCACATATCCTTGCAATCAGCCAGACTCCAATCTCCTCTGTGGCCTGCAATTTTTTCCCGCTTTCCCTGAACACTAGCCTCTGATTTTACTACTAGTCCATAATGTTCTCCACCCTGTCCTCTCAATCTCACCATGGCCTCTGATTTGTTTTGGGCTATTAATTTTTCCCCAAATTGCACCTTTCTGATATCACTGTACCTCCTCTGCATTTCTCAACTTCTGGCTGGTGCTGAAGGCCTGTCCTTCTGACAATCAATCAGCCTGTTGAGCTGGCTAGCTGCAGCTTGGAAATGGACAAAAATAAATTGTAATCAGGTTCTGCTGTGAGACAGAAAGAATTCTGAGTCAATGGAGTGGCCAGCTTTTTGGATGACTGCTGCTTAATTTTGAAAACATTGGTGTTTCTCTGAATTTCTACTAAGTTTGAAAACATGTGTTGTGTTTAAGGGAACTTTGGACAAGAAATAGGCCATTTAGCCCTGACAGCCTTAGTTACCATCAATGAAAATTTGGCTGATCTGAAACTGAATTCTACATAGTGTTTAACAGAAACTGATCAGCACAAATTTAAAATTTACAATTGACTCAGTATCAATTATCATGTGTGGATGTAACTTCCAAACTTCTGTCAATTTCTGAGATTTAACTGCTTCCTCACTGTTGTCCTGAAAGACCTTCTTCCAATTTTTAGTCAGAGTGGGTGGCATGATGTCTCAGTGGTTAACACTGCTGCCTCACAACGCCAGGGACCTGAGTTCGATTCCAGCCTTGGGTGACTGTCTGTGTGGGTTTCTTCCAGGTGCTCCAGTTTCCTCCCACAGTCCAAAAGGTATGCAGGTCAGGTGAAACGGCCATGCTAAATTTCCCATAGTGTTAGGTGCATTAGTCAGAGGGAAATGGATCTGAGTGAGTTACTCTTTGTAGGGTCGGTTTGGACTTGTTGGGCCAAATGGCCTGTTTCCGCACTGTAGGGAATCTAATCTCCAAGTCTTAGACCACACGTGAAAGCATTTTCTGCCTGCTACAGAGTGACACAAGAATCAGTGGGTCTGATTACTCATTGTAGGGTTGCGCTTCGGCGGGTCGGTGTGGACTTGTTGGGCCGGAGGGCCTGTTTCCACGGTGTAAATAATCTATTCTAATCTAATCTAAACTATAAGAAGGAGATAAACGTATGATAAATAAGCTTACTTTCAACACAAGTACTCAAGTGATTGGCTGAATTACAGCCTCTTCACATAATGCCTTGCAAGTTTGTATGCTTCACATTTACAACCTTGATCTAATGCTCAGTTGCAAGAAAATGTTGAGTTTTACAGTAAGGAAGGCATAAAAAAGCACGATCTTGTATTGAACAAACGACTGCGTGTGTTGGAAATCTGAAATGAAAATAGAAATTGCTGGAGAAACTCAGCAGGTCTGGAGGGATCTATGGGGAGGATAGGAAAGCAGGGTTTAATGGTTTCAAATCCGAAGTGATGAAGTTTTTTGGGGGGGTGCTTCCGACATTGTCCCCTTTCATTTGAAATCTTTGCCCAGCTCATATGCCTGTTGAAGACAAGGGGCAGTCCTTCAGTGCCAAATCAAAACAGCGGGATCATTTCCAGCACCAAGGACAGCAACAGGCGCATGCGCACGGCTGCAGTAGCTGGGGACCGCACTGTGCGCGTGCGCACTGGGTGTGTTGCCGGCCGTGGGCCGGAGATGCGTGAGGGAGCGTGCGCAGTGGCTTCCTCCCCCGTCGCCTCGGCCGTGAGAGACAAGATGGCGACGAAGGGGGTCGGGCGATTGGTGAACGGAGCCATGGGCGATATCACGGGCTCGGGGGGCCGAGAACACGCCCAGGCGGTCAGCAGGGACTACATGTCGCAGCCGCGGCTGAGTGAGTGTTCCACACGTGTGTGAGAATGGGTGACCGGGGGGGTGAGAGGATGTGGGGTGGGGGAACCGTGCGGCCCTGTCTGTGGGAGTGGAGCAACAACAAGCTGCAGGAGGATGTCACCCTCTTCCCCCCCTCCCCATGTCCACTCAGTCACTCACACGCACACTGCTTGGCAAAGGAAGGGGACCAGACCCGAAACAAAACACAGAACGAGCTAGTTACCAGCGCGGGGGCGGGAAATTTAGCTCCGAGATGACAGACTGGGCTTATTTCTCTGTCTCTGGAGTAGAGTGGTCTGAGTCACTTATTCTCAAACTGTTTAGGAAATGAACGTGACACCAGAGGCGGACAAAAACAAAAAGACAATGAATGCACATCCGATAATTATGACAGACACGGCAGCATTATACATACATTGTAAGTTCCCTTCGCTGGGAAGCAGTTGAAAAGTTCATGATTGCTTTCAGCTTCGCATCTTGGTATCATATATATTAATATGAGTTAAACGTATATTTAATTTTTTTCTGAAGCATTTCAGTCCGTGTGGCTGTTGTCAGCCCTTCCTATTTCCCCCTCCACCTCTCTGAAACGACCTTCCCCCACCCCGCCTCCAGATCCACCTCGCTGTCGCATCCACCCTGATCTCCCCATTTCACCCAGCATCTGCCCCACGCCACTGCATCCACCCCACATCTGCACCCACCCACTCCAAATCCAACCTCCTCCCTCACAACACACATCCACCTTGCCACCCAAACCATATCCACCCCCACCCCACATCCAACCCCCCCAGACCAATCCACTGCACCACCTTATGTCTGACGGAATGAAAATTTCCAAGTTTTCTATCGTCAATAAACTGTGGAGTTGTGACATGGGATACAATTATTTGCATACTGTTTTGAGGTGAAGTTAAGAGGGTGAACAAGACTCATTTGCACATGTGTGGGAAAATAATGCTCCCACAAAGTTGAAGGGTGGGAGACTGAATTTGCAAACTGTCAGGAAGGTACATTTTTCACTGCTGCGGTGTCAAAACAAAGGCTCAAGCATTTATTTTTGTGACACACTGGAGATTTAATTGCATGACACTTGATGTGAAAATTCCAAAAAAAAAGTCTCTTCAGTCCGAGGGTTAGTTATTTTCCAGTTTGCAACTTGTTTCAGATCTGCACAATGGTGACAGACTTGTGACTACACACATGTCTGCACACGTACCTTAAGGTCTTCTTCAATTACTTGTTATGCCACTGCAGGTAAATTATAGGCAAAATTTATGCCCAACCTTTGAATAGCACAATGAAGACTTCAGCATCATTTATGGTGAATTGTCCATATCCCTGCCTACAGGTCAAACCCAGCCTCACTCAATTTCTGCTTCGCCACAAAAGAAAGGTGGGCTTTTGACTTTTCCCTTTACTGTCTGAGGCAGTAGGTGATTGAAATGCAGTTTGCATGGCAAAATGCATGAGGTTACTTCTGTCAAAAACCAGAAACAAAAACAGCTGAAACCTCGAGAGGGATTTGAGAATTTTCATGGAAGAGGTTGTCGTTTCTTTAGAAACTCACTGAGCTGCCCAGGATCTCCCTTCTAGCTTTATCTCTTGCTGTTCTGGTCAGAATCTTCCTCAAGAATTCATTTAATTGCTGGCTTTGCCTGGAGTCATAAATTCACGGCATTATGGCCTTTTTTATGAATTAAAAACATGGATCTATGAAATCCAAAATCATAATTCTACTTAACCCAACATAGTAAGAGAAGTGGATCATTTATCACTTTAACTTGTGCTTCAGTTGCATTTACTCAACTTCGATTTGTATTCATTGCTGAATAAAATGACAAGTTGATTTCAGTTTTGAACATTTGAGTTGGCCTAATTGACATCTTCAGTGAGTGAATTTGAGTGTATTCAATGATACTTTGTTTGAAAACGCTTCCCAATTTGGTCCTTAAGTGGCTTTGTGCTGGTTTTAACACTATTTTGAATTCCTAAAGCAGAGCAAATTGTTTCTCTGCATCTGCCCTTCAATCAAAATATGTTGCTGAGATCATCCTGAACTCTCGAAACTCAAAAGTGTACAATTGGAATATATGCAATTTGCCTGAATACCATAAGTAGAAACGTTCAACTATAATTCTGATAAATCTCTGTAGCACCCCTGCTTTGTTCATTTTGAGGTTTGGTTGCCTGAACTGACCGAATCCCATATGTGATCTGACCAAAATTCTACATAATTGAGGCATAGCTTTGTCTCTTTGCATGACAAGCCCCTTCGTAGAAAGAGCAACATTTTTATTCACCTTTTCAACTTCACTTTGTATCTACCATCTAGTCTTTTGTGCCTTGTTTTCAGAAAGTTTGAAATAGCTTGCTCTTCCACAGCTCCCAGTCTCTCTGCATTAAGGAACTGTTCAGATTTGTTTTTCTCACATTCAAAGAGGATAATCTGACCTTTCTTTTACCACCTATTTTTACAGCTTTTTCTGTTTCAACATTAAAGCTGAAACTTTATTGCTGGAACAGCACAGCAGGTCAGGCAGCATCTAGGGAACAGAAGATTCGACGTTTCGGGCACATGCCCTTCTTCAGGAATGTGCCCGAAACGTCGAATCTTCTGTTCCCTAGATGCTGCCTGACCTGCTGTGCTGTTCCAGCAATAAAGTTTCAGCTTTGATCTCCAGCGTCTGCAGACCTCACTTTCTCCTCCTGTTTCAACATTAACATCATTGATGATCTACTTGTTCAGAGTATTCTTGGAGCTGGAGTTGCTTATTTAATTTTTATTGAGGGTCACATTGGCATCGTAAATGATTTGATGCTCTGATTCTGTTGGCCCTTTTACAAGCCCATAGGTTGTGCACTACTTCCAGTGGTACCAGTGTAATGAATGGTCTTTAATGGTCAAGCCAAAGGGCTTGCTTTGATACAAGCAATACCTACAAGCAATGTCCTAAAATATCTTACACAAATCCCAAAACACAAAACCAGCTCTTCCTCATTATTCAGAACATACAGGCAAAACGTTGCAAATAAAATGTCAGGTGCTGCAAAACTTGACTTGAGCCTTTACAATTTGTGCAAGTTTGCATGTTGGAAATATAAATTTAAAGTTGATCAAATTTAACACTGATTCTGCAGCCTAGTCATCAAATTCTATGTTCAGTTATGTCAGAATAACAACTAATGCAGCGTTTTACTTTGCAGCTTACAAGACTGTATCTGGTGTTAATGGGCCCTTGGTAATCCTGGACCAAGTGAAGGTACAGAGCTTAATGTTTCTGTCAAGTTGCTTCGCATCTCTCAGTTGTTTCATCACATCCAATTTTTGGATGTCCGACAGGCAAACAATTGTTCTCATCTTGGGCAGTTGCCCTGTTGCAAGATCCCTCTCTCCTTTTCCACCTATCTGTTTTAAAATGTCAGCATAGCCTGTGCTTAAGTCACCAATTCCACAACCTCTCAATATCTTGGTTCCAAAAACAAAAGCTTCCTCTTCACTTTTTCTGAAATATTTTTATATTTAAATCTTATGTCTCCGTTGCTCAAGTCAACTCAGTCGGTGGAAACAGTCGGTATGTATGTTGTCTGTCCCATTTATTCATAATGTAATCTTTTGAATCATCCCCTGAATTCCTTCTGTCAGATAATGTTTCAAGTTTTGAAGTCTTTTCATTGAAATGTTATGTTGTCAAACCCACCAAGCAGAGTAAAAATCTGTGCCTGACTCACTTTTTGTTCCATTTTTACATTCCCTATCTTTTGCCATTTCAGAAACTTTTTTTTGGGATAGGTGACTTGGACATAAATGCCTCTGCTTTTCCATCGTTTCCAGTTTTCCTGCAATCGAAGTTGTTATGGACCAGACCAGACCCCCTCAAAATATTTGAACAAGTTGGCCCAGACCCTAACGTTGCCTTTTTTTAAAAGGCAGATGTAAGTGGATAACCCAGGAGTGATGCAGCCGGCCAAACCACTTGGCTTTAAGTAAAACAGTTTATTTACACAGGACAGTTGAAACACAAACAAAAGAAAATAATATTTAGAAAAACTTAACAATTTGAAAATCCAACCAACTCGAAATCACAACTGAACAAAGCTTTTCCAATTCCCACAACATCCCATAAACACGCCCCTTGGCAAATGGGTAAATTAAAACACAGGTTCTCACAGGCAGGGCATTTCAGAGAGAAAGTTCAGGCAAGATCTCTGTTGAAGCATGGAACCTCTTTTCACTGTTTCTATGCTACCAGTAGCTTCTGACTGCCTGCTAAAACTAAAACTAAACCAAACTAGAAAAACCTGAACTGGGAAAAGAGGCCACTCCCCTTCAATTGTCCAACTGTTTCGAAAAAACCTAAAGGTCTCCCCTTTTGACTTGGGCAGTGTCTCAGTCATTTCAGCACCACTGACTTTAAAATTCCTCCTCAAAAAAACCAAGGACAATGCAACCTTGTCACAAAGTGTAGTTTTTTTTTAATCCATGATTTACTGACAAGTTTAGTTTCGGTTTTATCTCTATGTATTAATGGTAATCTGAAACTTGAAATAATGCTGATTTTCATTGCAATATATTTTTTCTGTCTTACTTTGTTTGAACTTGGAACCATTGCTAATTTGTTGCTGTCACTATATACCAGAATCTTAGAACTCCCTTCTTGTGATTGTACTAATAGCATCTCCTTCCACGAAGGTGACTAATCATTTTCAAGGACACTTGGTGATGGGCAAGAAATTCAGGCCTTGCCATTAACATTCATTGAACAAATTAATATAGTTTTGCAGCTTGCCTTTTAAAAATTCTTGTGTTGACTTCAAATTCTGTATTCCCAGTTGCCTTTCAAACTCAGTGCTCTGAGTCATCTTCAGTTTGATCTGCTTTGTTCTATCTTTATTTCTGCAGCAATATTCTATTTTGACCTGCAGTCACATCATACTATGGTCACTATTTTTGATATGTTGAGCCCCTTTTGTCTCCTACAGCTAATTTAATTGGAATCAAATAATCAAGTCTAACGGTGCTTTTCCTTATAAATGTATAAAAAATACTTTTGAGGAAGGAGCCATTTGCATGTTTTAGGAATTCTATTTCCTTTGCTCTGGTTTTGCTGCTGACGTGCTTGCTGTCTAAAACCATGTGCAATTAAAATATCTTAAAATAATAATTGATCTCTGTGCTCTTCTGTACTTAGGTTTTCTCTTCCTTTTTCTTTGCACAGTTTGGATTCTGTCATCCAACATTATTCATCATTTCAAATCATGTTATTTTGATTATAAACATCTTTTTATGTCCATTAAACCTCATTATGAATATATTCTCTTTCATGTATATCGCTGCTTCTCTCTTACTTAGCGTTACTTCAAAAAATATTTAAGCCCTGTATTTCATTTTATTTTTGAATCTCGTTCAGTTTTCAGAAAATCTTGTGTAAGTTGTATTAAATCTATATTCTGCTGTGATATGATTGTTTTGAACCTTCACATGATGCACTGTGACAATCTGCCAAGGCCTTTTCAGCAGCTCCTCCAGAACTTGTGACCTAAACTCTCAAGTCAAGGTAACAGGTTCAAGAGAGTACCATCACTTCCTTTACCCACCAAGTCACACACCAGACTGTCTTGGGCATATATTGCAGTTACTTCATGGCTTCTATGTCTCAATGCTGAATCATGTTTCCTGCATCCTAACACCACCAAATCCAGTGCAGTTTGGGATGGACAATGACTGCTGGGCTGTTCAAATCCTATGAATATGAGAACTTAAACTCAGTGTTGAATCTGAGAGAGTTTGGTGACCTCGAGACAACTCTAAGAAACTCACCTACACATTGCCACAACTGTATAAATTCATTTGACACTTGTTAGGAATTAGAGAGGTCTCCCAGGCGCCAGGTTAAGGCTTTGTGTTGGAACTCATGACATTGGGCAGTCAAGATTTTAATTCTTCTGGACAGAATTTCTGAATATAATTGAGCAGTATCTCAAAGGTGGTGCTTCTTGCATTACTGCTAGTGCAGGTTGAATATCTGTGGGAGAAAGGTCTGCAGGTTCTGGTGCAGGAAGGATATGTGTAAATGAGACAGGTCGTACCTTGAACAGAGTGAGGATAATGGTTCTCATCTTAGGGGAAAGGGTTCAAATTGACTTAGTGGAGAGAAGGGTTGGGTGCAGAAACAAAAGAGAGAGATAAGTGGCATGGAAAACAAAGAGAGATGACCAGAAACTGAAGCAAGAATATTGCACATTTTGATAGAGGAACCAAATAAGCACAGCAATGGAATGTTAATGTAAAGTGCGAAGAGTGTTACATATAACATTGGTGATCTACAAAAGTAAGTTGCCACATTAGTTATGCTATGAAACTTAAATCTCATGCAGTTGTACAGATCTGGATTAAACTCAGGCAGAAATGAGAACTAAACATTAGATTCGATTAGATTAGATTACCTATCAGAAAGGATTTGTGGGAGCAATTCTTTCATTAGAGACACCTGGGTTTTATGTTATGTGATCATGGTGACCATTAATGAGAAATGGGAAATTTTTCTTGTTCACACATGATTGGTGTGCTGAATGAATGAATGAATGAATGAATGAATCTTGAGAAAAGGACCTGCTGAATAAGATGACATCATTCCAACTGGACAAGTCACCTGACCCAGGTGAGCGACCTGAGAGATTGCTGGGTAAGTTACTGGTGGTGATAGAATAAACTTCCACATCCTTTCAGTTCTCCTTTGGAATCGAGGAATGGTGGAATGCAGATGTTCCATCCCTGCTTAAAGAGTGATAATTGTCAGTCAGTCAGTCTTTTATTCATGCTAGGAAAGCTATTATAGATGATTGTTATGCACAAAATTAATTCTCTCTTAGAGAGCTATGAGTTAATAAGGAATAGACAGCAGAGATTTAGTTTAAATAAATTATGTCTGGCTGACAAATTTTGATAAAATTTGGTAACAGGTTTCATTGTGGTTATGCAAACAATTTTTTAATTTTCAAAGATGTTCACTGAAGTAAATTGACAGTTAATGACTGTCTTGGGAAATCTGAGCTCATGATGTTAAACAAGCAAATACAATTTGGGTATGTAATTGTAAAAGGATATGTTGCAGAGAGTTGTGCTGAACAGATGTTCCTCTGACTAGGGCAAAGTCCCAGGGGATAGTAGAACAGTCATTGCTTTGCTGATATGTTTGTTTGTGTTGGGTTGGATAAAGGGAGTATAGTTCTGAAATTCAAATGAAACAGAAGCTGGCAATATAGTAACTAGTAAGTGGGATAGTTGCAGACCTGTCAGGTGTTTGACACTAAAGAAATGAGCTGTCATATGGTAGGCAATTGAGAAGTGAAACGTTTTGGAAAGAACAATGTGGAGATGCAATATCATCTAATTGACAGGCTTGTGAGTGGATGGAAGAGCAAAGGTGCATGTCAACATATCTTTGAGGATGACACGGTAAATTGACAAAGATTTTAAGCAAGTATACAGGCAGCAGGAATTCGAGCTAAAGCTTTATAGGTCATTGACTGAGTACTGATGAAGAATTTTATGTGCATTTGTGGCTTGTTGTCAATGCCTTCGAGAGGGTGCAGAGGAAGTTTACAATAATGATACCAGGCCTTTGAGACATCTGCTGTGGAAATAGATTGGATAATCTGGAATTGTTTGGAGACAGAAGATTGCAGAGCATTTTAATAGACTATTACAAAGAATGAGGAATTTTAACAAAGATAGAAGGAAGAAACTTCACTGAGTGGGCCAAGAACAAGAGGTTCTTGATTTAACATGATAAGCAAACGAAAAGAGAGAAATTTAGATCTGGGAAGTACCACATGTAATGGTGTTGAAATCATATTGAGTGCAAACTCTGGAAAGGTAATTGGACATGTACTTGAAGAGAGTGGCTTTTTGCAGTTAACAGGATAAAAGCTGGAATGTACAATGAAATTGGGTACCTCTTAAAAGAAGCAGCACAGGCACAAGTTAGCATTTGACTTCCTGCACAGTCGGATTCTGTAGTTTTACAAATGCTATCTCATTGATCTCTACCTATATCTTGGTGATTTCTGATTATTTTTCGGTTCGTATGTGACAGTATACTAGTTATGGTGTATGTTTTAAAAAATTCTCAAGGTCAGGTTCGTAGGAGAGTAGTCTGACACAGAACAAACGACCAAGAGGCGAGTCTGCTAGAATATGGGCATTTTATTCCCCGCATCGTCGCCACAACCAGGTCCAAACAACGGGTCTGGCTTATACTCACTCTACATGTTACCAAAACTGGGAGCCGTCAGTTCTCGTAGAGCGGTTGCCAACAACCCACGCTCGGCGGTTAAACGTAACCCCGGAGCAGACTCACCGAACTGGAGACTTTTCCAGCTGATATACTCCCTTCCAGATATAAACATTCATGTGAACAGCAGAGCAAGGCTAAAAAACACATTCCATTCTGGTTACATACAGATAAGAAGATTCACACGGGACTAAGCAACACCTCCATTCCGGTTAGATTCACACATGTATTGGGACATAATTTTTAACCGTTTCACCACAGTGTATTATTTTGATAGACAAGTAATTTGCAGGCATTCATTAATAATCTAAAGAATGTGTTAAGTTTCAGTACTAACTTGGCAGTTTGTGAATTTGTGTTTCATTTAACTTGATCAATGAGGCCTCATAGTCCCAAAATGCAATACTAAAATGGTATTGCAGTTTTCTTGGTAATTTATTTTAATTACTATTAAAATCATGTGAATTTGAATTATACTTGTTAGAATTTGCTGGAATACCAGATGCAATCGTGTAAAATGTTTTATGTGAAATATCTGCCATCTTTTACAAGTACCAGATTCTTTACCTTTTACCTCCAGTTTCCCAGATATGCTGAGATCGTGCACCTGACGCTGCCAGATGGCACCAAACGCAGCGGACAGATCCTGGAAGTGAGTGGCTCGAAGGCAGTGGTTCAGGTATGATGAAGCATTCAAACTGTTAGCACCCAGGTGAATAAATAACAGAAGTTTAACATTGATCAGGGTGGCAAATTGTGCCACGGGATGTGCACAGCAGTTGAGTCAGCATTGGGAGAGAGGATCAGGTCTCTGGTGATTAAGTAAGGTTAAAGTCAAAGGTATAACTTCTTTGTTTCTAAATTGATTGTGCTGGAGTATTTGTGAATAACTTGTGGAATTTCTCACATTTGTTTCAGCAAGTTTCCTTGTTCATGTGTGAACTCTAGATTTTTGTTGGAATATTGATTCTCCCTATTTTGTGTGATTTCTTTGAGGCTCCCTTCTTTGCTTAAGCCATACACCTGGTCTGTTTGTTGTCAGTCGGAAGGCTGATAGCATCCACAAAGGTAATTTCTGTTCTGTCGTTCTGTGACATTTGACATGGGTTTGTTTGCTGTATGGCTGGGCAAGTAATCCATAGCCTAGTACTGAAAGTCCATGACTCAGATGCATGAGTCGAGTCTCCTTACCTGTCACGGCATTTTCAGAATTTGAACTCAATTTCTAGTGAAATCTGGAAATGAAAATCTGGTACTGGTAAAAGTGGTCATAAAACCGGTAGAATCCATGTCTGTTCAGAGAAAGAAATGTGACTCAAATGCCTTATAAGACACAACAGCAACAGAAAGGAGTTGGCTTTCAAAGTGATCTCTGAAGCCTTTTGTCAAGTCACTTAGAAGGCAAAACTACTGCTATCAGACATGTTCAACAGCAAGAACCATCTCTGATTCATGACAGCATATTGAGGTTGGAGTAAACACCAGCCTGGCCAGTAACACCCACATCCTGAGAGTGATTGTTTTTTTTTAAATAAATTGCTGATAAACCTGTATTAAATTTGCATCGGTTAATTCATTTTGTTTTTGGGACGTGGTTGTGATGGAAAATTATTTCTGAGTGTCAGTAAGGCATTGTTCTCAATAGTCACTCCACTACATTGGGCCTGTACCTCATATTGTGTAGTGACAGTGTAAATAAAGAGACCTTGGAGTGCAGGTTCATAGTTCCTTGAAAGTAGAGTCGCAGGTAGATAGCATAGAGAAGAAGGTGTTTGGTGTGCTTTGCTTTATTGGTCAGAGCATTGAGTACAGGAGTTGGGAGATCATGTCGCGGCTGTACAGGATGTTGGTTAGGCCACTTCTGGAATATTATGTGCAGTTCTGGTCTCCTTCCTATTGGAAGGATGTTGTGAAACTTGAAAGGGTTCAGAAAAGATTTACAAGGATGTTGTCAGTGTTGAAAGATTTGAGCGAGAGGGAGAGACCGAATAGGCTGGGGCAGTTTTCCCTGGAGCATCGGAGGCTGAGCGGTGACCTTATAAAAGTTTATAAAATCATGAGGGGCATGGATAGGATAAATAGACAAGGTCTTTTCCCTGGGGTGGGAGTGGAGGGTCAGAACTAGAGGCATAGGGTTAGAATGAGAGGGGAAAGACATAAAAGGGATGTATGGGACAATGTTTTCACGCAGAGAGTGGTGCGAGTATGGAATGAGCTGCAAGAGGCAGTGGTGGAGGCTGATACAATTACAGCATTTAAAAGGCATCTGGATGGGTATATGAATAGGGTTTCGAGGGATATGGGCCGCGTGCTGACAAATGGGACCAGATTAGCTTAGGATATCTGGTCAGCATGGACGAGTTAAACTGAAGGGTCTGTTTCCATGCTGTACATCTCTCTGACGCCATGACAGTGATTTGGATCAGGCTGTTCCGAAGTAGTGAAAATCTCTTGAACTCGAGCCGCATAAGCAAAGGGGTGACCATAAGTTAAGCAATTGGGAGGAATCTTTAATTGCAGAAGTCGAAAACTGTAGGCACACTCGAGATTGTTTGACACTTCAAACAGATGCCTATCCTCTCTGATGTCAGAGAAAGAACAGTCAATAATCCTTCTGTTGAACAAACCCGAGGACTTAATATGTAGATGTTGTAAGAGGTCGTTCCACAATATGCCATGCCAGTGAGGGGAGTGAAATATGAACCTCATAAGAGTTGAAACACTCATGGAGTATTACACATATAAGTTTTTAACCTGCTTAACAGGTGTTCGAAGGAACCTCTGGTATTGATGCGAAGAAAACAAGCTGTGAGTTCACTGGAGACATTCTGCGCACCCCAGTGTCTGAAGATATGCTTGGTAAGTGTCCAGGATACCATGACCTCGAATGTCGAGTGCACTTAGAATGGTGGTTGTCAAGTTGGAGTCTTGATTGACAAGCTGTTCTTGTATTGAATCAAACTGGAAGTGATTGAGAGTGGATGTAAGATAATGGATGAGGTCGAAATGCAGATGTAGTGCTGCACAGTGCCAGTAATCTGCATCCAGTGCCTGTTCTCCCCCTGTTGTGCACTTTGTGCTGATTGCACTCCTGGTGAATTATTGCGAAGAATGAGAGTAATTTAATGTTGGGAAATCATCTGTAAATCCCAATGACGCGTTGTTTTTCTTCATTCTGTTTGAAAAATGAATGACTTATTATGTCTGAAAGGACTTGGAGACTGACCATGAAGGCATTTAAGAATTAACAATAACTACAAAAGCACAAGATAATTTACTTTGAACTGAAAGTTAGCTTTTAAAATTGATTTTTTTTTTCTTATCAGGTGCAAAATGTTAAAACTTTTCTGTGTTGATGACTCAGATATTTCCAAGAATTCACTAATTCAAATTTCATTTCAGTATGATTTGGCTCAAAAAGAGTGTATGATTTCAGTTTTCTTTGCTCCTCTATTTTTAATTGCAATTGCCTGAGCCAGTTTCCGAAGTTTGTGTGTTGAGGTTCACTGCTCAGCGGGAATCTAATGTAATCTATTGAAGCTATTTTGAATGGAAGCTCTTTCTGAATTAGTAGGTTGACTGGATTCAAACGCACATTTTAGACAAAATGAGCAGAGTGTAATATGGTGCATCTTCAACCCAATATTTTCTATTTTGCTGGATTGTGGTCTGTTGTGTTTTAACAACATGAATCAAATCTGAGTTCCTCTCTGTATCTGGTATTGTGGTGGGAAAATGTCTTGTTGAACAGTCATTCAACTAATTTAAAAAAAAATGTTCAAACCTTGAGTTTAAAATGTCACTTTTCTATTTATTTCAGGTCGTGTGTTCAATGGATCTGGAAAGCCAATTGACAGAGGTCCCACTGTGCTTGCTGAGGACTACTTGGACATTATGGGTATGAGAATACATTTATTCCTATAAATAATGTAATGAGATTTAAAAGTAATTGTCCAAAGTTATTCCTGCCAAATCCCTGAATACTGTGATCGAGACTCAGGTGTGATTGAATTGTCATCTTCTGGGACTTAGGTTTTGTGAATATTGTTCTTCCATGAGTTAGTCAGTTAGTGCTGAACATAGTACATTGCATGGTGCATCACAATGCAATCTCATGACGACCATTGACATTCACATAGATGTTTGCACAGCCTAGTAGATAATGATCAAAAGTGGCAACTCTGCTCAGTTATCTCCTCTGAAACCCAAGGGCAATAACTATGTTTTGTGGTGGAAAAAATATTTACTACTAAACTTTATGCAAGCTGTGGAACAACATGAGCATGATGATGTAAACTTTGTTTCAAACCTTCCAAGTCAAATGTCGCTTGGCTTTGAGGGAAAATATTTAAACGAAAACTTGAGTCTAATACACAGAGTACAGGGTGAACCTGTATCCGTGGATTCGTTTTACACAGTTTCAGTTAACCACGGTTTACTGCGGCCTGAACATATTATAAGGAACCTTCTGGAACCAGGGACTGGGGGCTGATGGGAAGCTAAATTTCCCGATTAAATGAATGGGTTTGTTCCTATGCATGATTTCGGGCTTCTGCGGTAGGTCTTGGAACGTATCCCCTGCGGGTACAAGGGAACTACTGTACTGTAATATCATGCTGTCATGTTTTGATGGACATATTAAACAAAGATTATCTGATCCTGAGGTGAGTGTTGAGATCCCATGCCATGATTCAAGTAACAACAGCAAGTTCTTTCTGTGGTCTAATCAACTTTTTTTCCTTAACTAACATCACTAAATAGAGACTAATACTTCTCTTGATTGACGGTTAGTGTGCACTGATTGATTATTTTCTTTGCTGATGTGATTCATGGAAGAAACTGCTGAACATTTGATACATGACAACAAACTTCCAGATTTTGACCATTTTTTAACAAGCAAGCATTCACTCAGATTTTGCAGCAAGTAATGATGCGTTTATTGCACAGGCATTGATATGTTTCCTATTTACAATGGCAGGGAAGAAGCACTTGCTGACCTTGTCATCTCTGAAACCTGCTCCATACTTCACTTTCCCTCATAAAATGACAGTTCACTCTCTGCCAAGTTAAGTTGTTGCACTGAGTTAGACCAAGAACTTAAACAGGCAATTTTTATTTAATATTAGGATTGATATTCCTGAAATCGGCTAAACTGTTTGAACTTGAATTTAGTCAGGTTCATTGCTATGGATCACAAAATTGTTCTCCATAATTTATTTTTGTTTTTCTTTCCTGACTCTCTTTTCTCTCCTAGTAGAATCTCTTTTGTTACCTTTTCATCTCTGTTTGTTTGACTCTAGTTTTCCCCTCTGTTATTTCTTTGTTTTGTTCTACTCAAATCTTATCAAAGTATGCTATTTGCCCCATTGTTTATTCAGATCCCAGATTCCCTGATGCTTTTGCTGTGTAATAACTTGTTTTTCCTTCCAGTTTGTTGAAGGGCACAGCATTTTGAGTGTTGAGGAAATGAGACTTAACTGAGGGCATGATTACCAAATGTTACACTTAACTAACAAGATCTCCTGACATCTTTATGGCTGGTTACAAATAGTTTTTTTTAAATTGTATTTCTTCATGATTGGGATTTCTCAGGTCAGCCTATAAATCCTCAATGTCGTATTTATCCTGAGGAGATGATTCAGACTGGAATATCTGCGATTGATGGCATGAATAGTATTGCACGAGGACAGAAAATACCCATTTTCTCAGCAGCTGGTTTACCACACAATGAGGTTAGTGACAGAGCCTTTTTATCTCTCTAAAAACAATCAGATGAGGCATTCCTCAGACTGCAGCTTTATAGATATGAGAAGCTGTCTCCTGTGCCACACAATGGTACACAGATTGTTTTGAGTTGAAACCACAGCTGAGTGGAGCATTTTACCTTCTCAAATGACGTCTGTAAGAAATGTGAGTTCTATTTGGTGTTAGGCAAGCAAAGACCAACGAGAGCAATGGCAAGGGATAGGAGTGCAGTCTATCACTCTGATTTATAGTTGAAGGAGGACATGTGCGGACCTTTAAAAAAAGAACAATTTGTGTGAAACGAATGTTTCCTATTTGGAGCAGCTCTGCAGTTGTCATTTGTGACCAGATGTACCTAAGTACATTGTAAAGGAGACAGTGTATCCGTAGCTCGAAAAGCTTGTTAGGCATGAGCTTACATTTTGTGGTATGTTGAACATTTGGACTGCAGACTGTTATTTTAAAAATAACATGTAAGCTTAGTGAGGATAGTTCATATAAATGGCACAAAATAGACATCATCAAAATACTAGGTAAGCTGAATCTTATTTTGTGGTAACAACAACATGATCAATCTTGGTGATCCTGACACATCCTCTTTGTATAGATTGCTGCCCAGATTTGTCGTCAAGCTGGTCTCGTAAGAAAAAGCAAAGATGTTATGGATTATAGTGAAGAGAACTTTGCCATTGTCTTTGCTGCAATGGGTGTAAGTATTCAATGACTTCTCAACTTTGCCAAAACAATCCAAATTGTGTCCTTTGACAAGTTGAACACTGCTCAAACTCTTTGGTCTGTTCAGTTTCTCATTGTTCAAATTACCTTGATAACATTTATTGACTGAGGGAAAAAGGCATACAGTCCAGAAAATTGCTACATGCTACAGAAGCAGAGGGAGTTGGAATGGCTTCTGTATTTTCATATTGTTGTGACTGTCGTTGATCTGCATATATTCCAGTCACATAGGTCTGCCATGTGTTTTGTGAACTGCAGCAGACCTAACTGAGGTAGCAGTGACAGAACCTCCACACAGTTGCTGGGAAGTATTCTGGGAAATATGTGAGTTCAAGATGATGTACCGAAGGTTGAATTTGGTGGAGATGTTGAAAATATAGTTTCTGTTTTGGGCCCACTGAAGTTGGTGAGGCAAATAGCCTCCTCACATCCCATAGTTTTATTCTGAGTAGTTAGTCACCATGTTGATGATGCCCTCCATGGCTACTTTATCTATTTGGAGTACCTATATATTGTGAGAATAGAGGAAGACCCAAAATTGAGAGGCGAGGATGCAATAAACAGGTAGACAAGTATGGTTCAACATTAGTGCCTTTTCTTCAAATCAGTTCTTTTTAAGTCAGACTAGAAAGTCTGCAGCGCAGTAGCTCAGTGGATAGCAGCACTGCCTCGCAGTGCTCGGGATCCCAAGTTTGATTCCACTTTCGAGCGACTGTCTGTGTTCTCCCTCTGTCTGCGTGGGTTTCCTCTGGGTGCTCTGGTTTTCTCCCGCAATGCAAAGATGTGCAGGTTAGGTGGATTAGCCATGCTAAATTGACAATAGCGTCCAGTGATGCGGAGGTTAGGTGGATTAGCCATGGGAAATGCGGGGCATTTGGGGATCGGGTTTGGGCTGATGGGTTTGGGTGAGATGCTCTTTGGAGGGTATGTTGATGGGCCAAATGGCCTGCTTCCGCATTGCAGGGATTCCATAATTTGATTCTTTGAAAGCCCACTTTTTTGATTCCCGCACAATTATGGCTAAATATTCCAAGAGGTGAACCATGAGAAATTAATTAATTCAACATTTTGAGAGGACTGAGTGAATTGAAAGTCACAACAAAATTCTGTTCCTTCAAGGTAAACATGGAGACTGCCAGATTCTTCAAGTCAGACTTTGAGGAGAATGGGTCAATGGACAATGTGTGTCTGTTCCTGAATCTAGCCAATGATCCAACGTAAGTCATTTTCTTCCACTGTATTCTCATTTACAAGTAAATTTATGTCAGCATTACACTGACTTGAGTGTGTTGGAGTGGAGAGTATGGTGTTCGTGAAGGCCTTATGATGCATTCCATAATGTTGGGAAGATATGATCAGTTTGAGCTGACGCTTGTGCAGAGAGTTGAATGCTGTTTATGCATTTAATTTGAACTCCAGAACTGCACTCCACTACTTAGTCACAAACATACTCTGACTTTTCACAGACAACTAGGTTCATCCAGCCAGTCCTCCTCCAATGATTTTGTCCTGGTCTAAGTTTTCTCAGTTGCATCAAGCACATACTGCATGACAGCTTTTCAACCCTTTTTCTGAGCATTCACTGAAGTATTCATGTTCACAGACTTCTTCCAGTCCCTTCATGGCTTCTTCCAACATCACCCCATTTTGTTAGCCCCTCATGATGTTTCCTGATTCCAACACACTTGGTTGGCATCCAGTTCCTGAGTTCTTAGAGCACAGCAAAATCCAACAGTCCTTGACATTTTAATGAATCCCCTGTCCAAAATTTCTGCAGTTCAGTGTGTTCACAGCAGCAAAGCAACTGGCAAACTCCTAACATGTCGTTGCTCTCTCTCTCTTGCTTCTATCACCGCCACCTCCACCTCCACCCACCGCTACTCCCTGTAACTTTAGAACTCCTCATCAGTGACCCTCTGAATTGTCCTTGTGCAGAATTAAATGCAGCCACTCTGAGCACAATAAATGCTAACAAAAAGAAGAGTTCATCACAATTTTAAAAATGTTGAGTTAGGTTCACTTTTAGAAAATAGAGAATTCAAGTTATTTATTCATGATTAGTTGACTCCGGAATCAGTTTCATACATTTCTACAGACTAAAAAGATTGTCAAGTTGGAGCTCATTTCTGAAAGATAATGCATATTTTTATTTCTGGAAGCTTTGTTATTTCTACACTAAATGTTGACTTATCTCTCACAGCATTGAGCGTATTATCACTCCTCGCCTTGCACTGACGACAGCTGAGTTCCTTGCGTACCAGTGTGAAAAGCATGTGTTGGTTATTCTCACCGATATGAGCTCATATGCAGAGGCACTCAGAGAGGTAAATTCAGACAAAAAAACTGAAATAAACTTTCAAAAATATTGTTCAGCTAATCAATTGAACAGCCTTGTTAAACATTCCATATTAGATATGTGCATAGAATGTATTTGTCTGTGGGTTTTTTCTACTCTGAAATGTATTGCTGTATTTCCAGCCAAAGTAGCTTCGAGCACTGTATTGAAACAGTTCTTTTAGGTAATTGATGGAAGGTTTTTGAGGCATTCAGTATTACACAGAGGGAGATAATGCAGTCCTAGAATTTTCCATGTATTGTTTTGTTTCTTGCATGTGCTTAAGTTGTTTCTGCAGTATTGTGCACGGCTACATCTGCTGACATCGTGGGGTGTTCACAGTAGCAGCAAAATCTCTGAAGGAAATTTATAAAAAGAGTTAATGAACAGAAAATCTTTTAAATATGGAGAGAAATTTCAAGGTTGGATTTTTAAGAATTGCTGACAGACCTGTCACATTTCTCCTCTTTTCTGCAATTTCCTACAATATATTTCTGACAAGTCAGTTGATCATCATATACCCACCACAATTGCCCACTGTATCAGTATGTAAACAAGCTGACAATATTTTGTCGAATTGTTCAATCATGCTAGGTCTCAGCAGCTCGAGAGGAAGTGCCCGGTCGTCGTGGTTTCCCTGGATATATGTATACCGATTTGGCCACCATTTATGAGAGAGCTGGGCGTGTGGAGGGCAGGAATGGTTCCATCACACAGATCCCCATCCTAACCATGCCTAATGATGGTAAGCATTATCTCAGTGAGGATAAATACTCTTCAATAAAAATTTGCTGTGGGTGTCACTTCAAATGTTTGCTGGTCCTTAGGTAGCCTGAAAGTTCCTCCAAACGGAAGAGAATAAACAAATCAAACAAGGTAAATTGTTAACAATCGACCAAATAACAAAGTTAGGTGCAATGTTTTCACCGACATGATAATTGAATTATGAAGCAAGGCCTTCTCCTGGATAAGTAGTTTCATTAATTAGACATTATCTGAAATTTTCTGGAAGTCTTTAAAAATGTTCCAGGAGACTGTTTGTAATCTTTTTATAATGTATCCTCATGAACTTGTGCCCCAACTAAGTTATGGCTAGGTGTTATATTATCACATTAGGTATGAAATGAAACATTCCAAGATATGTTTCAGGACCAAGAAAAATATGATACCAAGACACAATAAGAAATTCAAGGATGTCTTGAAGGAGGCAAGCAAGGTATAGGGACAGAACTCTGAAGCTTGGAGCCAAGGCATCTGAAAATTCCTCATGGTGGAGCAGTTATGATTGAGAATACATAAGAGGCCAGATTACTTCAGTGCATATCTCTCCAAATGGTTATTATTTTTATACCATTGATAGAGTTTCTCCCAGTACTGCTGTTTACGCTCATACTAATAGTGAAATTGCGCTTTCCAAAGCAGACTGAGTCTCATGTTTCAAATTCTGAGGAATGATGCATGTATTTTTGTAATCATATGTCCAGGATTAAGTATGACATAATGTACTTTTATAAAAATGCGAATAATAAGGTACAGCACAGGTGATGTGTTTCCCATCTGACCAAGAAAGGGGTAATAATGAAACTGCCTGTTGCTTTAAAACTGTATCCTGCTCCAGTAGTTGAGAAAATCTAATCACCAGGCTTCAAGAAGGCAAACCATGCAAAAAAAAAGTGCAAATTGGATCCGTCTTGACTCCCAGTCTGTAACAGTTTGTGCCCTCTCGTAGACTGCTGCGTTTTTCCTGACAATATGTAGTCGTGGAGGTGTTGGCTTTTGTTATGATCTTCATATGAGACATGACAGACTGGAGTATGAAACCTGAATTGATGCAACATTTGTTTGAACTGTGGAGGGCAGTTACTGAACACAGAGTCTTCAAATGTGTTGTCAAGACACAAATAAAACATTTATTTGACAAGAAACACATGTATTTCACCAGGCCAAATTGTTGGAAAAGTTTTAGTCTCCATATTCTTTTATCCGTCTCAGCAATATCCGCGCAAGCACCAATCTCGTCACTCAGGCTTCTCAGTAAGACTGGCACAATTACAACTGTTTTACTTCTGGCGAACTTGTGTGTATGTATTCAATATTGAGCAAGCATTCTCTCCCTGAGGCACTCAAAAGAAACTTAATTAAGTTTTGTGCAAGACGTTTCATCGGAGAGATGAACTCCCTTGCTTTCATGTTCTGGTACAGAACTGAGTGTAGCCGTCGAGTAACGCGAGGGCAAAGTGTGCTCTGGCTGCTAGAGTTTACAGATGTCTGACTTCTGAGCGCAAAACAGTGTTCACAAATAGAACAATTATTACAGTTTATAAACTTTGATAATTGCTCAAGTTGAAACAGAGGATTCCAATTATAAATTTGGTATAAGTTGGTTCCATAGTCAATTTGATGCATTTCTGCAGAGTAAAAAGATTACCAAATCGGAGATAATTTCTGAAAGATGGACTGACTTACTGATTTGTGGATTTTTGTGTGCCCTTGTGTCCCTGGGTCCCTGTCATGAGGTGATAGCATTGTCTCTTTTGTCTCCACCTTTTCTTAAATGCACTAACTCCCATCTTTTGAGCAAGTTTTTGTGAAGATTTGTAGCTCAGGTTGAGGTTCTGGATACAGGTTTGCTCGCTGAGCAGGAAGGTTTTCAGACATTTCATAACATGACATGTCTTCAATGAGCCTCCGGATGAAGCACTGGTGGTGAAGCCCGCTTTCTATTTGTGTGTTTGGGTTTCCTTGGGTTGGTGATGTCATTTCCGGTGGTGACATCATTTCCTATGGTGATGCCATTTCCTGTTCTTTTTCTCAGGAGGTAGCAAATGTGTTTATTGATGGAACTCTGGTTGGAATGCCATGTTTCGAGGAATTCACATGCGTGTCTCTGTTTGGCTTGTCTTAGGATCGATGTGTAATCCGATTTCTCAGCAACAAACCCCACCAAGCAGACAAAACACGTCCAGAAACCCTAGCCCCTCTCCCCTACATCCAAGACATCTTGGAAATTACTGCCAGCCTACTCAGACCTCTTGGCCTCATGGTAGACAATAGACAATAGGTGCAGGAGTAGGCCATTCTGCCCTTCGAGCCTGCACCACCATTCAATATGATCATGGCTGATCATCCTAAATCAGTATCCTGTTCCTGCCTTATCTCTATAACCATTGATTCCACAATCCTTGAGAGCTCTATCCAACTCTTTTTTTTTTAAATGAATCCAGAGACTGGGCCTCCACTGCCCTCTGGGGCAGAGCATTCCACACAGCCACCACTCTCTGGGTGAAGAAGTTTCTCCTCATCTCTGCCTTAAATGGTCTACCCCGTATTTTTAAGCTGTGTCCTCTGGTTCGGCACTCACCCATCAGCGGAAATATGTTTCCAGCCTCCAGAGTGTCCAATCCTTTAATAATCTTATATGTCTCAATCAGATCCCCTCTCAGTCTTCTAAACTCAAGGGTATACAAGCCCAGTCGTTCCAATCTTTCAGTGTAAGGTAATCCCGCCATTCCAGGAATTGACCTCGTGAACCTACGCTGGACTCCCTCAATAGCCAGAATGTCTTTCCTCAAATTTGGAGACCAGAACTGCACACAGTACTCCAGGTGTAGTCTCACCAGGGCCCTGTTCAGCTGCAGAAGAACCTCTTTGCTTCTATACTCAATCCCTCTTGTTATGAAGGCCAGCATGCTATTAGCCTTCTTCACGACCTGCTGTACCTGCATGCTTACCTTCATTGACTGGTGTACAAGAACACCCAGATCTCTCTGTATTGCCCCTTTACCTAGATTGATTCCATTTAGGTAGTAATCTGCCTTCCTGTTCTTGCTACCAAAGTGGATAACCATACATTAAACTGCATCTGCTATGCATCTGACCCCTCACTTGACTTGTCCAGGTCACCCTGTAATCTCCTAACATCCTCATCACATTTCACCCTGCCACCCAGCTTAGTATCATCAGCAAATTTGCTAATGTTATTACTAATACCTTCTTCTATATCATTAACATATATTGTAAAAAGCTGCAGTCCCAGTACTGATGCCTCCGGTACCCCTCTGGTCACTGCCTGCCATTCCAAAATGGAGCGTTTATCACTACTCTTTGTTTCCTATCAGCCAACCAACTTTCAATCCAAGTTAGTACTTTGCCCCCAATATCATGCACCCTAATTTTGCTCACTAAACCCACCAATACACTAAAACAGCAGCTAATGAACTTGAAAGACCCTAAACAGACAACAAGCAAAGCTAATGTCATTTACAAAATGCCTTGCAAAAATTGTAACAAACACTGCATCGGACAAATGGGCAGAAAACTAGCCACCAGGATACATGAACATAAACTAGCCACAAAAAGACATGTGCACTCTCACTAGTGTCGTTACATACGGATGGAAAAGGACACCACTTCGACTGGGACAACAGATCCATCCAAGGACAAGCCAAACAGAGACACGCATGAGAATTCCTAGAAGCATGGCTTTCCAATCAGAACTCTATCAACAAACACATTTGACTTGGATCCCATTTGCCACTCCCGAGAGAAAGAGCAGGAAATGACATCATCGTAGGAACTGATGTCACCACAGGAAATGACATCACCAACCCAAGGAAACTCAAACACACAAATCGAAAGTGGGCGACGCCACCAGTGCTTCATCCGGAGGCTCACTGCAGGTATTACCTAGTATGGTGATGAAATGTCTGAAAATGAACCTTCTTGCTCGGCGAGCAAACCTACAGTCAGAATCCCATCTTTTCAATTCAAAGTTTTCTAAAACCTCATCAAACATCCAATAACAGATGTGCTTGAGACTTCCTGGTACCAAGCTACAAAATCAAGTTCTTAAAAATGAAACAAAAGTCGAGTTTTGCCTTGTCTTTACACAAAATATCAACTAAACTCTGAGTTCTATCTTATTTTAGACTTAATCTTTTTTCTTGGTGTTGTCTGTGCTGAATGCAGATATCACTCATCCCATCCCTGACTTAACTGGCTACATCACTGAAGGACAGATCTATGTTGATCGACAGTTGCACAATCGGCAGGTAAATCTTTGCAGATTGCTCTTTTACTTCTGCATCTTAATAGTGGATAAGCACCTGATGCAGCATTCCTATTAAAACTAAAAATATTGTGCGCTGGTTGAAGTACTGCTTCCAAAGATCTTGCCAAACTATCATCATGAGTGAGTGACAAAGTAAAAACAGCAAAAAAAAACTGACCATCAACCTAATTTACAGCATTATATGCATGAAATTTTAGCTTTCTCAATTTACTTGTGCTTTTTGAAAAGAAAAAAGCTTTTGGTGTGAGAATTCCCATCACTGTTATTTGATTCCTCATTTTATTTTGTGCTGCTGCCCCACAGATATACCCTCCAATTAATGTGCTACCTTCACTGTCAAGATTGATGAAGTCAGCGATAGGAGAGGGTATGACACGCAAGGATCATGCAGATGTCTCTAACCAGCTGGTGAGAAACACAGGAACTGAAGGAGTCATTCAGCCCCTCAAACCTGTTTTACCATTTAATTCCTTTATGGTTGATTTATCTTTCAGTTTGTATTTGCTTGCCTTGGATCTGTAGTCATTAATAGAACTGCCAAAAAACAAATGTTCAAAGTTTCAACTTAACTGATTCAGCTTAATTTTTAGCTGATGTAGTCGTCACAGTTTTTTAAGAGGACAGAGTGCCAGATTGTGACTGCCTTTTTCAGAAAGAAGTTCTTCCAGACGTAATTACTGAATGGCCTCGCTCTTTTTCCTCACTTTTGCAAGAAGGGAAACCAGAACATTTGATGTTATTCGAGGGAGTGTGCTTTCAAGTCATTCGTTCTCTGGCAGCTGAATCCTTAGCATCAGTGAGGTTGAGGTGGGGACATGATTATTGGTGTTAATGTGGATATGGGGTATGAAGCTCAACTCTGCGCCACACACAAACTTGCGCTGAGGCAAGCTGAGGCAACATTCAGGCAAAGAAATTAAGTTAACAAGTGTTGTGTAGAACTTAAAGTTGTCAAGCTTAAAAGGCATGATGCCCAAAATCCTCCAAGTCTTCTGATGACGTCCTTACTTGTGTTTATATTTCTTCAGTACGCATGCTATGCTATAGGTAAGGATGTCCAGGCTATGAAAGCTGTGGTTGGAGAGGAAGCTTTGACTGCTGATGACTTGCTGTTCCTGGAATTCCTGCAGAAATTTGAAAAGAATTTCATTGCTCAGGGTAAGGCTTCTCTCAATACGTGAGAATTCTCATGACTGTTCTTCATGTCAAAGTTGGAAACATCTGTTGCATTGCCCTCTTTACAAAACATGATGTCAGATGACCGCTGTAGATTTACAATAGATCGTCAATAAGCTTGGTATCTTTGGTATTTAAAATCTCTTGCCTCAACTGTTAGTTCATGTAGCTGTTAAATTGAAGGTAACATTGAATGTTGCACATTGTTTAATCTCTTTCCATGTGAAAATAGCCCTGTCAGTGGAGAACAGTGCTTTCTGGCATGGCCTCTTATGACAGATGAATCATTGACATCTGGCCTACGTAGCTATGATTTGTAAAATCCAAGAAATCCTGGAAACACAAGGATAGATCATGTATATGTGCAAATAATTGCATGTTATTTTGATTGTTTTAAAAATTTTACCTATGTATCCCAAGTCTTGGAAAATCTTGTTTACTCACAAAGGAATCTTTAGCTTTCTGACTTTATTCCTTTAGGAGCTTATGAAAACCGCACTGTATATGAGACCCTGGACATCGGCTGGCAGTTGTTGCGAATCTTCCCCAAGGAGATGCTAAAACGAATCCCACAGAGCATCCTGGCAGAGTTCTATCCAAGAGACTCTGGTGCAAAGCATTAACTTTCAGTGCAGCATTCATGTATTCTTTATTTTGTCACGTGACCTATTCATTTCCTGTGGTGTTTTAACTCTTGAAAATTCTGGTATTTGAACAAAGCAAGCATTTGTGATTTTGCTTGTGATTATTTTGAGATCTTTCATCCTGAGTTGGATTTGGAGCATCTGTTTTATCAGATCTGCTGGTAATGCTGGCCTCTGAGCAAGATTGTCTTGGTCACAACCGTGGGTTTGTGAATATTTCAGAGAGGCTCACGAATGAATGGTTGATTTGTTGCCATTGTGTTTTCAAGTATGGTAAAGGTGCTGAGCTGGTTGTCTACCTGTCATCGGCAACTCATGACTATTAATTGATAATTCATATGTGTCTTCCACTTAGTAATGTGTTGATTAAAGATCCCAGTTGATGATAATATTCAGTAAACAACAGAAGCAATTAAAACATGTTATTTTGCAACATCACATTCTCACATGAAAAGTTTGATTTCTTTGCAATGGTGCAAAGACTTGCTGTCATGTAAGTGTATCTTATAGGACAGAAGAAGCAGCTGCTGAATTCGTACAGGAGGTCTTTTGGAAATTGATCTATTTTTCTGAATTTGAATCGAACAAGATTTGTGGAATGCTTCATCTGCTGCACTTATTAAACACAACTGATAGTTGCTGTAGTGTACCTGCTACAATTATTGTGGAGTGTTAGCATTGTAGTTAGTATTTTTGTATTTTGCCCGAAGTCTGACTCCAGAAGTCACTTGTCAGCACTTAGAATTTGCATTTTTGTGCAATCCCTTTAAACTTCTGGTGGTTTACACATTTGATTATCTCTGTTGAAGAACATGTATTTGTAACATATTCGGCAACTTCAGGCGATCTGGCAATTTTATTCCATCTTTTCTTTGTCTGGATCTGATCCAACGTTCTCCTGTGTTTGGACTTGGATGGAGATCGATCAAGGTACTTGGGGTACAATGTGGTCTTTACCAATATATGTAACTGTATGTGTTGGTAAATAGCTTGGAAAATACAGGCTTTTTGTATTGCATTCTGCATGAAACTGGAAGCACTTTTTTTATTTGAGTGTGCAATGTTAGGAAAGTAGCCTTTCCATGCTGTCTTGGTCAATGACTTCTCTCTTCAATTGAGTTTTCTCTTTCGATCATACTGCTCATACTTGTGGACTTGCTCTCCTTTGAGTTATAGCCCTTGTGAGTACATCAGAGGTTAATTCTGGTTGTGTCTAACTCTGTCTTAAGCAAATGTTTTGCTTGTATTTATTCTGCATTGATTTTGATGAGATGTACACATTGTTTAGTTGTTCAGTGTTATTTGTAAGTTTACTTTTGGTAATTTGTGTTATATTCTATGCATTCCATAAATTCGGACATGTGTATGAAGATCATTTGGTTTGAAATTCAAAGTACTAAAACAACTTAAATGTCAGCCATAAATAAATAAATAAATAAATAAATGTTAATAGAACAATAACCAGTGTTAACTTGGTGAATTTTTTTGGCACCCGCATTTTTGAGGTTTTGAAAGCACAAGTCATTTAATGCAAAGCAGCCTTTAATGTTTGAGAAAATCAGCATATTTTACTGAATAAACAGTGTCTGAACAGGTGAGATTTCTGAAAGTAATGATTACTTTGAGTGACTGTTTCAAGGTTTAGAATCCCTCTATGATACCCTAGTCCACTCTTCCTTCACTGCTTACACTTTCTCTCCAACCCCACCCATGGCATCTAACTGTGCACTCACAGAAGTTGTAAAACTTCCCATTCTCCACTGTCATCGTCACTGTCCTTCGGCTTTAAAAACACTTTGCAAATTAAGCAGTGGTTTACTTGTACTTCATTCAATCTCATTTATTATATGCATTCTCCTTTACATTGGCAATGCCAAACGCAGATGAGGTGAGCTTTGCAGGCCACCTCTGCTCTCTCCAGAGGACTGACTTCCAGCCATTTCACTAACTAGTTTGTAGCAGGCTCAGAACAATGTTCCAATGAAGCACAACACATACTTGAGGAGCAACAACTCATTTTCAACTTAAGCACTTGACAGACTCTTAGACTGTGTATTGAAATTCACAATTTCAGAGCTTGAACTCGTGACATTAGATTAGATTACATTACATTACAGCATGGAAACAGGCCCTCCGGCCCAACAAGTCCACACCGCCCCGCCGAAGCGCAACCCACCCATGCCCCTACATTTACCCCTTACCTAACACTACGGGCAATTTAGCATGGCCAATTCACCTGACCTGCACATCTTTTGGACTGTGGGAGGAAACCAGAGCATCCGGAGGAAACCCACGCAGACACGGGGAGAACGTGCAAACTCCACACAGTCAGTCGCCTGAGGCGGGAATTGAACCCGGGTCTCAGGCGCTGTGAGGCAGCAGTGCTAACCACTGTGCCACCATGCCGCCCATAAACATCTTCCAGTTTTCTTACATTCTTCTCCCTGTATTGTTGCTGTGTCTCGTTGACTTGGCTGTGAGCTGGAAGAACTAATTTCACCCTTGCGTATACTCTTTTTACATATACATTGCTCTTTCACCCCAATTAGCAAACCCTTTGCGTTTTGCAGTAAACCTTCACACCATCTGTTCCCTTTGCTTCTCCTCCACTTCTGTTAGTGTATTAAAACACCATTTTGCAACCCTTTTCAGTTCTTAAGAAGGCATATCAGACTCTTGAACACTAATTCTTGCTTTTGTTTCATAAATGAAGTGGATACAGATGCTGCTAGACCTGTTGAGTTTCTCTTGCATTTTCTGTTTTATATTCAACATTTGCCTCCTAAAGCCAAAGCAGATTATTTTTTCTTTCCTGGAAATAGAGATTTTTCCTTACCCTGTATTGCACGTATCATTTTAGGGATCTGTTCATTTACAAGTCGACCAATTTTATTTTTGTCAAGAGTGTGGTACTAGAAAAGCACAGCAGGTCAGGCAGCCTCTGAGGAGCAGGAAAATCAACGTTTCGGGCAAAAGCTCTTCATCATGCTCTCAACTCTAATCTCCAGCACCTGAAGTCCTCACTTTTGCCTAGCCAACTTTATTTTTAGTTAACAAATTGCAGCAGCCGCCACTGGAACATCACAACTGAATCTTGTGATGAATTGACTTTGAAGCCAATCCCACCATTTAATAGTTTCAGCAATAGATGACGTATTTTCAGCAGAAATGAAATGGGTGTAGTAAAGCATAGTCAAATATTTGCTTTGTACTGAACATGACAATTTCTGGGAAAAGAGACATGCTGTCAAAACTTTTCGCTTTGTACGTACCAGGATAGAACAGCAAAGAGGACCAAATTGCAACAAAGGAGCAAGAATTTAAATTGCTTGAGAAGAGTGGTGATTGATTAGAAAGTGGACTCGGTGAGAGACAGTCACGGAGAAGGCAATAATGTCCTGAGTTTTTGTTTAAGTTGAAACTGTGCAATCCCGGTCAACGTATTCGCATGGGGATCATTATTTGTGTTTATTTATTTGAAATTTGGTACTGCAATTCCATCCTGATGAGTCAAGAGTAAAGGCATCAAAGTGTCGCTTTTTATAGCAATTGACCATAATTTTACCTGTTACATTTAATGCAGATTACAGGTCGGTCATGTGCTTGCCGGACTATGCTTGAATACGAAAGAAAAAAACTGAAGAATTCTAAACTCATGAAGCCGAATAATGTCAGTGATACTGAAAAATGTCACCCAGCACATTCAGGAGATGATAATCATCAACAACATTTATTTTGTGCTAATTGAGCATGTTGGAATTCTGCAGGAAAGTAATTCCAGTACTCAATGATTTTCATACACCAAAGTAATACCAATGATACAAATATCACATGATTACAACTTGAAACAAATCATGAAAAAGGTCACTTGTCGGGGAGGAAGTTGTAATTTCTAACTAGAGATTTTTCACATCTGTGTTTGTGACCCTTTCAACATAAGCAAATTGATTATTAGTTACATTCATGTGCATCAAGACCATTTTTAGGAACATGTTCAACTTTGACAGAAGCACAACGGCACCAAACATTCACATGAAGGCCACATAGTACAAGAATCAATTTGTTGAAAGGAGACAAATTAATCTTTCCATGATAATCCATAAAATTCTCATGTAAGGCACTAGTATCTCAAGCATCTTTTACCTGCAGAAAAGCTTAATGAAGCTTCTGACTCATGCATAATTGCCCCTTGGAAAAGAAGTTATGTCAGGAGGTCAAGTTTTAAGTGCTTACAGATGATGAACAGTATAGAAACAAGTTATACAGCCTTCGTTAAATCTTGTCATCTGGACGGTGCACTCTAGCCCTCCTTGACATTTTATTTAATCCTTCAGGACTGAAAGTAGCTTGAAAGAAATGTGATTTTATATTTTATGTAATTAAACAATGACACAACCAAACTTTTTCAAATACAACAAAATGTTTGATAATCCACTCTTTATCAACAGTCATTTTAATTTAGACAATTGTTTTGGATACTCACTGTGCTGAAAACTGCCAACATGAATTTCACTTTGGAAACTAAAGAATTAGTGTTGAAATGAGACACAGGTCACAAGCCATTGTTCCCACTGAAGATTGTTTTGCTTTTGTAACTGTATGAGAATGTGAGCTGTGCTTCAGAGTTCTACCATAAGGATTTGGAAGAAATTTTATGACGTATATGGCACAGTTCCAAGTCTCAAATATGATTCTAACTTTGTATTGTTCTGCAAGACTGAAAATAATCATAATTTTGGCACCTGATTTGTAAGAATGACATCATACTTCAAATGGAACAACGTGAAGGTTCATTTTGCATAAGGACAACATGATGATGGAAGCTTGAAGTCAGAGTGAGATGAAAACCTGTCATTTCCCCGATATACTATGCAAATTAAAATTAATTTATTCGGCTTTCGTAAAGATTGTGTTCAAACACAACTTGAAGATGTAGTTGTTAAACTCAAGTCCATTTCATGTTTACTTACCTATCTCACAAAAGAAGAAAAGCTTGCATTTTTTCAGGACTTTTTGTGACCTCAATGTTTTCTGAAGTACTTTGCAGGCAGCTTTCACAAAAAGCAATTGGATCATGATCAGATGTCCTGAGCTATTTTGATCACTTCCCCAGACTTCAACCTGGCGACAAAGGAATGTATCAGCTCCTCCGAAGTTTTACATGAAATGGCAATCCCTCAGTGCAACACCATGGAGTCAGCCTTGAGATTTGTGCTGTCTTTTCTCGAGTGGTGATTGAGCACACAGAATTCAAATTTTGAAGTGAGAGTACCATCAACTGAGGCCTTTTGTGTGTCACCATTTCTTGTTATGCCAACCTCTTACTGTAGTTTTCTAACTGCTTGGGGGACATTTTTCCTGCCTGTTCTTCTCTACTGAATAGTCGAGACTTTTTTAGAAAAAAGCATGATTTTGGCAGTAGATCAACTTGTGTAAATGCTTGCCAATTTCCTTATGCAGGCTCACATGTTAGCTCTTTCTGTTTGGTCGTTGTTGGGTTTCCTTACAGAGCCAGTTAATGTGTGTATGTGTCTATATGGAGTGGTAGTGACTGGAAGCAGGCAGCAGCAGCACTCCTTGCCAAAGGAGGCCACCTTCTGCAGTGGACTGTGTGTGTGTTTGGAACTTGGAGTCAGATTCCCCACTTTGGCCACCGGGGCAAGGATGCTGCTCTTGCCAGGGACCTGTCCCTGTCCCTCTCCCTGGTTCGTGGGTGTAGGCTCCGTTTCTAGGGAGCAGGCCGCGTCTCCATGGTGACAGGCGGCTCGCAGAGGCTCCGAAGAACCAAAAGGAGCAAGAAATGCATCCGTGAGATGGCGAGGGCAAGACGGGGGACCCACCGAGCCAGGTCCACTGCAGACTTTACCGAGGAGACAGTTTGGGAACAAAAAAAAAATTCCGAGAGACCAGACGGGAGGTGGGGTGGGGTATCACAGGGCGGGATTTAAAAACCTGCTGAAGGAGCTTCCGCGGCAGTTGTGAACTGGTGAATGTGCAGAGCTGAGACCCTCAAACACAAACATTGCCTTAATGCCGAGTAACGGAGCCAGAATAGACTACGGTAGGATGCAGAAGGTAAATCCGGCCCTTTCTTTTGAGCTGGCGCAACATCAGAGCATAAATGTAAATTATTCCCAACCGAGTTAACCTTCATCTGTTTTTGCCTTATTTGGCATCTAAACAGCTGGAAATGAAAGTGTTTCTCTTGAGTTGATACTTGGAATGCTTTTGGAATTGTGTTTTTTTCAGGAAGTTGAATTGTCCTGGGATGTTGTGTGAATGGGCATCTCAAACCTCTTCTGCTTTTGGAAAGCGAGTTTGTAAAGGGACTTGGACAAATAGTTTTCTTAAACCTAATTCGTTTCCAGAACTTAAATTGCAACGGCAGTTGGAGTGACATCGTCTTCAGAAGTGTAGTTCTTGTAGCTGTGCGAATATATATTTAAAGATCACAATTGTAAGTGCTGGACATTTTAAATCTCAATTCACTCTCTCTGAATGACCTTGAGACATTGTTCCATCTTTAAGATTCTGTTTCAATCGTCGTATTTTGAAATTGATGCTTTCGAATCAGTTCATTTTGTCTTTGCCCAATTAATACCAGAAAAACACTAAAGTTTTGAAATGGTTTATTTCTGAATAAATCGTGGATCTGCTGTGAGATTTAATTGTTTTTTTGAGTTTCTGTTCACTAATCTGATGCAGCGAATCATCGACTTTTGACAGCATATGTGTTTCGTTGTTTATGTTTGATGACAGGAGCAGGGGTTTTATAATATGTAATACTGTGTAGATATTTGACTGTGATTTCTATCTCTTCAATATTGTAGCATTTAATTGCTATGCCCACTGCCAAGGCTGGGTGTGCTTAAATTTGAAATCAAAAGGATTGTTTTAATAATCCATCTGTTATAATTAAATGCAGTTCAATGAAGATAAATGTGAAGTCATATATTTTAAATTTTACAATCAGGACAAACAGCCTCTTTGTGTCAATTCCATCAAGCTATGTTGAATTTCTTTTTTCATCCATGGGATGTTGTTATCACTGGGAAAGTCAAGACATGTTGTCATTCCATAATTACCCTTGAGAGTTGGCAAGCCAACTTCTTGAACTGCTGTAATCCGTGAAATGCAGGTACTCCCTGTTCGAGAGAGTTCCAGGTTCTTGACTCACTGACAATGAAGGTAGGTTTCCAAGTCAAAACAGAGTGCAGGATATGGTTGGTGTTCCTGTTGGATGCAGCTCTTTTTCCAGACAGTAAAATTTGCCTATTTAGATGGTCCTGCTGAAGAAGCTACAACTAGTTTCCTCAATCCATCTTCTAAGCATTACACATTGAAAGTATTGTGCATTGGTGGGATTGGAAGTGAATCTTCCTATGTGATGGGTGGGGTTCAAATGGGCTGTATCCTGAAAGGTTTCATGCTTCTTGACTGTGCATTCACAAAGGTAAGAGGAGGAGTATTCCATCACATAACTGTAATTATTTGCATCAGCCTTTGATACAAAAGCAAAATATTGTGGATCGGAAATCAATATGTTGGAAAAATCTGATCAGGTCTGGCAACAACTGTGTGGAGAGAAATCAGAGTTTTAGACCAATGACTCTTCATCGGAAGTGGGAAAAGTTGGAAATGCAATACATTTTCAGAAGACACAGATTGATACAAGAACGGGAGGAAGGTGGAGGTCAAAGCCAAGGGAAGTTAGAATGGGCAGTTTAGAAAATGAGTTGTGTATCCAGGGAGAAGTGAATGGCAGAATAATGAATAGTTGTTTTCCAAAATCAAGAGTAGGACTGCAAAACTGCCAAGAGAAGGAAACTGAGTCGTGACAGAGGTTATAGCATGAAATTGTAGAACTTAGTATTGAGTCTACAATCATAGAATCCGTGCAGTGTAGAAGCAGGCCATTCGGCCCATCAAGTCAACAATGATCCTGCGAAGAGTATCCCATCCAGACCCACCACCCTATAACCCTGCATCTCTCATGGCCAGTCTTAGCCTGCACATCCCTATCATGAACAGATTCATCTGCAGCCGGCAGAATGTAAAGTACCAAATCAAAAGATATGTTTTTCAAGCTTGTGTGAAGCTTAATTGGAATGCTCTGGTGAGCCAAGAGAGGAGATAACTATGTGCAAGCAAGGTGAAGAATTAAAATGGCAAGCTGTGCAAAGGTCGGGGTACGTTTGCAGACTGAACAGAGGTATTCTGCAAAGACACCACTTTATCAGTGTTTTTTCTCCACAGTTTGGAATGAACCACATTATAAGGGAAGATTTTGGATGCGTAGGGTGGGGAAGGAAACTGGAGGGGATGGATCCACTTGAAATGTGGAGCTTATTCAAGGAACAGCTACTCCGCGTCCTTGATAAGTATATACCTATCAGGCAGGGAGGTAGTTGTCAAAAGAGGGAGCCATGGTTTACGAAAGAAGTTGAAGCTCTTGTCAAGAAAAAGAGGAAGGCTTCTGGAGGATAAGGCGTGAAGGCTCAGTTAGGGGGCTTGAAAGTTATAAGTTAGCCAGAAAAGATGTAAAGAGAGGGCAAAGAAAACCCAGGAGGGGACAATGTGAAGTTGTTGGCAGATAGGATCAAGGAAAACCCTAAGAACCTACTATAGGTTTATCAGGAATAAAAGAATGACTAGAGTAAAATTAGGGCCAATCAAATATAGAGGTGGAAAGTTGTGTGTGGAATCTGAGGACACGGGGAAGCGCTTAATGAATAATTTTCGTCAGTCTTCACATTAGAAAAGCACGATGTTAGTGAGAATACAGAGATACGGGCTACAAGATTAGATGGGATTGCTGTTGATAAAGAGGAGGTTTTAGCAATTTTGGAAGATCTGAAAATAGATAAGACCCCTGGGTCGGATGGGATTTATCCTCGGATTCTCCGGGGAGCCAAGGAGGAGATTACAGAGCCATTGGCTTTGGTCTGTATGTCATCAATGTCGACAAGAGAAGTGCCAGAAGACTGGAGGATAGCAAATGTTCCCTTGTTTAAGAAGGGGAGTTGTAATTATAGGCCAATGATCCTCACCTCGGTTGGGGGTAAAGTGTTGGAAAAGGTCATAAGAGATAGGATTTATAATCATTTGGAAAGGAATAATTTGATTAGGGATAGTCAACACAGTTTTGTGAAAAGTAGGTTGTGCCTCACTCACCTTATTGAGTCCTTCGAAAAGGCAACAAAATAGGTGAATGAAGATAAAGTGGTTGAAGTAGTGTATGTGGACTTCAGTAAGGCGTTTGATAAGGTACCACCCCCTGAGAAAAGAGCAGGAAATGACATCAACATAGGAAATGAATTCACCACAGGAAATGAAATCACCAACCCAAGGAATCCCAAACATATTACTAGAAAGCAGGAAACAGCAGTGCTTCATCCGGAGGGTTACTGAAGATGGTGATGAAACATCTGCAAATGAACCTTCCAGCTCAGCAAGCAAACCTACATCCAGAAGGCTCCACACGGTAGGCTATTGCACAAAATACGGAGATTTGGGATTGAAGGTGATTTAGCAGTTTGGATCAGAAATTGGCTAGTTGAACGAAGACAGAGGGTGGTGGTTGATGGAAAATATTCATCCTGGAGCTCAGTTACCAGTGGTGTGCCGCAAGGATCTGTTTTGGGGCCACTGTTGTTTGTCATTTTTCGAAATGATCTGGATGTGGGCGTAGAAGGATAGGTTAGTAAATTTGTGGATGACACTAAGGTAGGCAGAGATGTGGATAGTGCCAAGGGTTATTGTGAGTTACAGAGGGACATAGATAAGAGGCAGAGCTGGGCTGTGAAGTGGCAAATAGAGTTTAATGTGGAAAAGTGTGAGGTAGTTCACTTCGGAAGAAGTAACAGGAATGCAGAGTACTGGGCTAATGGTAAAATTCTTGGCAGTGTAGATGAACAGAGAGATCTTGATGTCCTGGTACATAAATCCCTGAAAGTTACCACCCAGGTTGATAGGGTTAATAAGAAGGCTTATGGTGTGTTGGCATTTATTGGTAGGGAGATTTAATTATGGAGCCACAGGGTAATGTTTCAGCTGTACAAGACACTTGTAAGGCCGCACCTGGAGTATTGCATGCAGTTCTGGTCACCGCATTATAGGAAGGATGTGGAAGCTTGAGAACGGGTTCAGAGGAGATTTACTGGGATGTTACCTGGTATGGAAGGAAGGTCTTATGAGGAAAGGCTGCGGGAACTGAGGCTGTTTTCATTGGAGAGAAGAAAGTTGAGAGATGACTTAATTGAGACGTATAAGAAAATCAGAGGGTTAGATAGGGTGGACAGTGAGAGCCTTTTTCTTTGGATGGTGAAGGCTAACACAAAGGGACATAGCTTTAAATGAGGGGTGATAGATTTAAGACATATATTCAGGGTAGTTTCTTCACTCAGAGTAGTAGAGGCATGGAACGGCCTGTCTGCAACCGTAGTAGACTTGCCAATATTAAGGGTATTTAAATGGGCATTGGACATGCATATGGATAATAGTGGAACAATGTAGGTTAGATGGGCAGCACATTATTTTCACAGGTCGGTGCAACGTCAAGGGCCAAAGGGCCTGTACTGCGCTGTAACATTTTATGTTCTATAAACAGAAAATACAATTGGTTGAATTGAAACAAATATTCTTGTGTTGCTGTACCACTTGGAAGCAGTTTTGGGACTTTGGACAGTTGGAGAGATGAAGTGATGGGGCAGGTGTTGTCTCTTCTCCTCTTGCATGGAGAAATGCTGGAAATGGATGGGCGTTTGGGATGACAGAGGAATGAACCATGGTTTCGATTTCATTTATTATTGTTACATCTGCCGAGATACAGTGAAATGTTTTGTTTTGCGTGCAGCATAGGCAAATCATGCCAGACAAAGTGCAATCGAGTAATACAGCAGAATGAGCAATACAATGTTACAGATGGAGAAGATGCACAAAGAGCAAGGTCAACATTAGATTTGCAATTTGAGGTCCATTCATACCTGTGGGGTAGACACGATTCTTGAATCTTTCTGAAGTGTGTTTAAGCTTTTGTATCTTCTGCCCGATGGAAGAGATTATAACTGGGATGGGTGGGGTCTTTGATGATGTTGATTGCCTTCCTGATGCACTGATAAGTCTTGGTCGAGTCAATGGATGGAAGGATGGTTTGCGTGATGGACTGGGCTGTGTTCACAACTCACTAGTTTCTTACTGTCCTGAGCAGAGCAATTGTCATACTAAGCTGTGATGCATCCGGTTGGAATGCTTTCTGTGATGCACCTATAAAAATTGATAAAAGTCATTACCGATATGCTGTATTTCCTTAGCCTCCTCAGGAAGTAGAGGCATTGTTGTGTTATCTTGACCATCGCATCAACTTGGGTGGAACAGGACAGATTGTTGGTGACCTTCACATCTGATGCTCTTGACCACCTCCACCTCAGCTCCAGTGATGCAGATAGGGGCATGCACTCCACCTTGCTTCCTGAAGTCAATGACTAGCTCTTTTGTTTTGCTGACATTGAGGGAGAGATTTACACCATGCCACCAAACAGTTTATTTCTTTACTGTATTCTATCTCATCATTGTTTGAGATCCAGCCTACAACGGTGGTGTCGTCAGGAAACTTGTAGAGTTAGGATGAAATTTGGCCACACAGTCACGGGTGTACAGGGAGTATAGCAAGAGGCAGTGTACTCAGCCTTGTGGGGCACCAGTGAGGATTGTCATGGAGGAGATGCTGTTGCCTATTCTCACTGATTATGGTCATTGGATCAGGAAGTCAAGGATACAGTTGCAGAGCGCTGACCAGAGACCGAGGAATCAGAGTTTGAAGATTAGTCTGGTTGGAATTATGGTGTTGAAAGTGGAGCTGTGGTCAATGATTAGGAGCCTGATGTAGCTATCTTGTTCCCCAGATGTTACAGGGATGAGGGTAGAGCCAAGGAGATGGCATCTGCCATGGACCTGTTGCGATGGTAGACAAATTTCAAGGGATCAAGGCAGGCTGGGAGGCTAGAGTTTTGATATGAGCCGTGACTAACTTCTCAAAGCACTTCATAATAAGGGAAGTCAAAGTCATCGTGCAGTAGTAATTGAGGCTCACTGCATGAGTTTTCTTTTATTCCGTGACAGTGGTGGTTTTCTTGAAGCAGGTGGGGACTTCAGAGCATAGTAAGGAAAGGTTAAAGATGTCAGCAAATTCTCCTGTCAACTGGTACGCGTAGGATCAGAGTGCACAGCTGGAACCTTCATCGGGGTCAGTAGCTTTCTGTGGGTTCACTCTCAAAAATCACTCCGGCATTTGCAGGGGTGACTGAGGGAAAAGGTGCATCTGAGGCACACACTTGTGAATGAACTCTGTAATGGAATGGTGTACTCATCTTGATTGGCCCTGAGTTCTTAAATATGGACCAGTCCACCAGTATTGTAGACAGATTAGTTTCTTCTGAATACTAAAACACAAAAGGAAAGATATGTTTCATGATGGCAAACATGGTCAAGGCTTATTTGTTACGTGTGGATGCGAGTAGCATGAAACGTGAGGACAAGGGGAACCATATTAGGCCTTCAGAAGGGAGGAATTGGCATTAGAGAGCACAAATGCAGGAAATGGATTGGACACCTTCGAGGACCCTGTCACAATTGGGGGTGGTGTGGATTACTGAGTCAAGGAAAATGGAAGACATGATATAAGCACCCTTGAGGCAGATTACATCATCAGAACAGATGCAACGGAGGCAGAGAAACTGGAAAAATATGAAAGAGCTTTATCAGCAGCAGGGTGCGAAGAACTATATTTGCGGACCTGAGCTCATTGTCATAGTTCCCCTGTAGCCTTTTCTCAGAGATGGAGACAGATAAGTAAAGGAAAGGAAGGGAAGAGTTATTGTCCAATTTTACAAGGGCCTTTTGATGGTGCATTCAGTCAATTGCTACCTTGAAGTCAAGCTCTCATTCTCATTTCACCTCTGGAATTCAGTTCTGTTGGCCCCTTCTGGTCCACGCTACATGAGATTGAGAGCTGAGTGATCATGGTGGAAACCAAAGTGAGTGTCGGCGATGGTTATTGCTGTGTATGTTCCAGTTGCTTAAAGTCTAATGTTTATAAACTTGCCAGTGGTAAAGCTCATCCTTCTCAGTCTCTTCTGACAGACACCCCTCTTATCTGAGGAATTGCTCTCATTTCTTCTGTCCATTCACACACAAATAATCTGACCGTAGTCAGTTAAATTCAATCCAGTGTTATGCTACCACTGTGCTGCATGGTGCAGCAGCCTCTCATGGCACACCATAAACCAGAATGCTCTAACTTGTCACACAGACACTTAGTCACATCTCGTGGGAAATTCTGAATTCAGTCAGTTTTAGTCAGAAGACAGAACAAAGTGATTCTGATAGAAATGTGCTTTGATTTTAAAGCAGTGAACAGAATGTTGAACTGCAGAAACTTCAAAAAAAGCTAAACAGTGACTTGAGCTCATGGAAAGAACATTTAATTGTTTTGAATAATTTGCTGTTCTCTCCTCTGTAAAGTGCTGACCTGAGAGAGAGAGTAAGTGACCTTGGCCATATAGCTAATTATTGTGAATAATTCCGCTGCAAATGGTATGCAGCTCTAACAGGTAAATAACCATCAGAAAACCCTTTGAAATGGACAGTGGGATGATTTTCCAAGCCCTGAAGTAGTTGATAGGAATAGGTGAACCAAGCCTGAGTCTGAGCAGCTACAGGTTGTCACTAAATGTACAGATTTATTGATGACACCAAACGTAAGTTGTAAGGAGGTTTCAAGGAGCCTTCAAGCGGACGTGTATAGGATAAGTGAATGAGCTAGAACATGGTAGTTGGAATATAATAGATAGTTAGCTTGTCTTAGGAGTAGAGATTGAAGAAATTGTGTCTCTATTCTCTTAAGGTGTGAAGAGTGATCTATTTGAAACTTAAAAATTCAGGCTTGACAGAATGGATACTTCCCATTTGGAGATTTTCCCAAGATAAGGGTGATGGTATTAAAGACATTAACAGAGGAATTTCCTCACTCAGAGAATGATGAATCTTTGAAACTCTCTATCTCAGAGAGCTGTGGAAGCTCAATCATGGAGCATGGTCAAGAGACAAATTGATTGGTTTCTGGAAACTGCTGCCATTAAAGGATATGGAATATCAGATAACGAAGAGGCCATTCAGCCCCTCAACCCTGTTCTGCTGTTCATTGCGATCATGGCTGATTTGTAGCCTAACTCCATATATGTACCTTTGGCCCAAAGTCCCCAAAGCTTTGCTTCACAAAAATGTGGCTATCTCAGATTTAAAATATAACAACTGATCCTGCATCCACTGCCATTTCTTGAAGTGAATTCCAAACCTTCACCACCCATTGTGTGTCGAAGTGCTTCCCTACAATTCTTCTGAACAGTCTGGCCCGAAGTTTTAGACTATACCCTCTGGTCCTAACATCCCCAACCAGTAGAAATAGTTTATTTTTACCTACCCTGTCTTTTCCTTTCAGTATATTGAAGACTTCGATGAGATTACACTTCAACTTTGTGAATTATAGAGATAACAGACTGATTTGCATAATCTCTCATTATAGCTTAACCCCTGAAGTCCAAGTATAATTCTTGTAAACTTATGTTGTCCTCCTTCGGAGTCAATGTATCCTTATATTGGAGATCATGTGGAAAATGGAATGGGGTGAACATCTCTGGAATCCAGAACATACAGTCTTGACAGCTGAATGCTCAATCCTTGTTCCGATGTTACAATGTTCAATCTATGTTACATATTTTTTTAGACATGGATAATAAGCAAAGACCCAACTGAATGCATTGAGATGTGGACTGAAAGAAATCCTACACAGAGGAAATGCGAGAGATGGCTGGAGGAAAGACAAAATTAGAACAAAACATCCAAGGGAAGGATATAATATTTTGGTCATTTCACTCGAACAGACAGCGAACACACAAAATTGACATAATGTGTATTCAAGGAACCATTTGACCTCCGTGAAAAATGTTAGGGCACTACAGGACAGTCAGAAATGGAGATCCATGCTCGTCAATCTTCTGAGAAGAAGATGGATACTCATGAACAGACACTGATGAAATTGCAGACCTGGAAAAGAATAGGTAGTCCTGTCGAGATTGTTCCTCAACACAGTCCCAACTGCCAAGGAGCTTTCCAGAGGCTGGACAGCTGTGGATCACATTTTTCCAAGTAGAGGTCGACAGCTAGTTTAAAGTTTTACAAGTCCTAATGGACGCCAGCAGAGAGCATGAGTGACCACCCAAAGTGGCCCTGTGGCAGTCTTGATCCACGCTACATTGGAGATGAAGGTTTCACACTCTCTGCAGGTTGGAAAGCCCCTTCACAGAGTCCTCTCCATGCTCAGTTGTCTAGTTGGGGCTTCCAATGCTCGGGGCCAGCAGCATGTTAATCCTGTCTGCAGTTGACCCTGTGTAGCTGGGGAATCTCCCTAAAGATTGCTGAACAGGCCTTGCTGAAAGCAAGTGTGGGCTTAGCACTCTTCTTTAGTCAAGATGCCAAAGCCCACATTAAGATTCTGCCCAGTGTTTCTCTCATCCCTCTAATTGTTTTCAAACACTTTCTGTTTCCATGTTTAAACATCTAAACTTATTTACTGTTTCCTTTTTAATTATCATATGCTCTCCATCACACAACATGATCATCAACATTTAATGTCTTGCCAACTAAGGTATATGACACTTCAAAAAGGTCATTGGTAATACTTATCTTAAATCAAAGTATTGTCACTTAACTTTGATGATCGAGTCCTACTTCTGTGAAACCTGTGGTCTCATTTGTTGCATTTACTTGTCTATTCAGTTCAGCTAGTTTCATATATAAAAGGCCTCTCTGCATTGACTCAGTCGTCACACCGTTCCTCTGTATTGCACTTGAATTGTATGGTGCTAATCTTTACAATTGAGTGCTTTCAGAGAGATCGTGTGACTGAAGAGTATGATGCAGTGTCCACAAAAGTGGCAGTTCATATTGGCCTTGGAGGCGACTTGGGAAACCTTATGCAGCTGTAACACTTTTGGCCTTCCTGTGGACAGTTGGATGTTGGATGCAGGTTCTAGGATATTCAGAGCCAGATTTCAGCGCTTGCCTCCTGGTGGGTCTGTTGACCTTGGTGTGGACCCTGTTGTTTGTGATTTTGTCCCATCATTGAATTTTCATGAAGGAATTGAATTGTGCACTTTTTCGTGAAACTGTGATTCTGATGCAATGCCATAATCAAAGATATGTGACCAAAGGGAATTTGGTGGGGAATGTTGTCTCCATACTACTTAATGTGGCACCCCCTCTCTCTTCTACCTGTCTGGGATTCTGCAAATGGCACCTCCCAAGCTGGCATCTGATTTACCATGAAACCTGGGACCAACGTACCTAGCAGTCTACAGTACTTGCCTTCTGGATTTATAGTTTGAAAGCAGCGGTTAAAAGTAGCTGTTGGAAACTTTACATTTCAGAATACTGCTGACTACGATAACAAGGAAGTACACTTAGCTTACCCTTAACAGCTCTGCACTTTGAAAGAACCATCAGAATGCAAGTACATTTTCTCATTTCTGAGGGAGTTTTGAGTGGAACGTGCTCTCAGAAATGCAGAGCTCCATTTTTTGCAAAAAAAAGAGGAAGGGCCAGAGTGATAGTCTCTGAGATCCATTTGGTGTAGGTTGACCTTTTGAAATGGAGTTGCAGGATGTGGACCCAGCAACACTGAAGGAAGATACTGATAGGACAGTAATTGGTTGGATTTATCCTACTTCTTGTGTATAGAAAATACTTGAGTAACTTCAGACATTGTTGGTTGATGCCAGTGTTGTACCTGTGCTGGAAAAGTTCAGCTACATGTATGGCAAGTTCTGGATTGCTCAGTCATTTCAGAGGACAGTCAAGACTCAAGCATGTTACTATGAGTCTGCAGTCAAATGTGGGACAGACCAAGGAGTTTGACAGATTTCCTGCCTATAGGACATCACTGAACCAGCTGTGTTTTTTTGTCAATCAATTCATTATTATGCGTTGAATTTCATCATGTTTTTGGTGGGTTTCGAACCCAGGTCCCCAGAACATGACCTGGTCTCTGGTTTATTAGTCTCATGGCAAAACCATTTGGCCTTTACTCCCCATTAAGTGAAACATATTGGATTCTTAAGATTGAAAAAAACACAAACTATATATTCTTTCTTTCATAAAGTAACCGCCTTTGTGATGTGAATAGAAACTGAAGTGTTGAGAGAAGTTTCAAATCATAATTCTGATATACCATGACAATGAGTTGTGTTCGATGTCTCAAAACATTCATAATATTTTTTGCATTGCCACAGTAGTTTACTGCTCGTGTGATGTTCGACTTTTACGGCACCCATCTACTATACTGCTTCAATCAGTTTCTCACATTGTAAATCTATCACCACGGTATCAAGCTAATTATATGGACAGAAGGAACGGCTGTGCTCCAGGAGTCAAATTGTTGCCATCATCTGGTATCATAAATCAGCTGGAAGCTTTCCATAATCACCTCCGCTGTACTGCAAGTCTGAAAAATTGATCACGCTGCAAGCATCTACCTTTGATTGACTGTCCTGTTTAGTGATAAATTACCAAATAACGTTGTCAGCTCACAGCACAACCAGATGTGTGTCAAGAAGCTCATGTGTAAACATGGTTTGTTGCTAAGAATTAAATTCAGACATTTACAGGAATGGAGTATAATGCAATCAATATCCATCTGGCAAAGGAAGAAGCAGGAGCCAATCAGTTTTTCTCACAGGTTTTTTTTGCAATATTCAGTGCAGCACAACAGCAGACTGCTATTCACATGAACCATCTCTGACACCTCCCTCCCTTTCCTGGACCTCTCCGTCTCTATCTCCGTCTCTATCAACACGGACAACAATTTCAAACCCACCGACTCCCACGGCTACCTTGACTACACCTTCTCCCTCCTGTAAAACCAGAATCTTTTACTCCCAATTCCTCCTCCTCCACCATATCTGCACTCAGGAGGAGCAGTTCCACTCCAGGACATCCCCAATGGCCTCCCCTTTCAAGACCTGCAATTTCTCCTCCCCTGTGATCAACAATGCCCTCCAGCACATCTCCTTCACTTCTCACACGTTTGCCCTTGAACCCCATCTCTCCAACCACAATAAGGATAAACCCCCCCAGTTCTCACCTTACACCCAACTAATCTCTGGATATTAGATTAGATTAGATTACATTACAGTGTGGAAACAGGCCCTTCGGCCCAACAAGTCCACACCGACCCGCCGAAGCGCAACCCACCCATACCCCTACCCCTACATTTATCCCTTACCTAACACTACAGGCAATTTAGTATGGCCAATTCACCTGACCTGCATATCTTTGGACTGTGGGAGGAAACCGGAGCACCCGGAGGAAACCCACGCAGACACAGGGAGAACGGGCAAACTCCACACAGTCAGTCGCCTGAGGCAGGAATTGAACCCGGATCTCTGGCGCTGTGAGGCAGCAGTGCTAACCACTGTGCCACCGTGCCGCCCACAAATATAGCATGTTATCCTCTGCCATTTCTGCCACTTACTATCAGACCCCACCACCAGAAATATATTTCCCTCCCTACCCCTATGTGTTCCGCAGAGATCATTCCCTCCATGAATCCCTCGTTAGGTCCACCACCCGCCCCAACCCTCCTCCACTCCCGGCACCTTCCCTTGCCATTGCAAGAGGTGTAAAACCTGTGCTCACACCTCCCTCCTCACCTCCACCCAAGGCCCAAAAGGATCTTTTCACATTCGGCAGAGCGTTTCCTGCAAATGATCTACTGAGTCCGTTTCTCTCAATGTGGTCTCCTCAACACAGGGGAAACAGGATGCCAACTCACGGAGCATTTCAGAGAACAACTCTGGGACACATGGACCAAACAACCCCACCGCCCTGTGGTGAACCACTTCAATTCCCCTTCCTACACCCCCAAGGACATGCAAGTATTGGGCCTCCTCCATTGCCATATCCAAGCCACCCAACAACTAGAGGAAGAACGCCTCATCTTCTGCCTAGGGACCCTTCAACTACTCGGCATCAACATTGACTTCACTAGTTTCCAAATCTCCCCACAACCGTCCCCACCTCTTCCCACTTCCAATCCTCCAACTCAGCAATGCCCTCTTGAACTGTCCTACCTGTCCATCTTTCTTCCATCTACCTGCTCTACCTTCCCCACTGACCTATCACTATTTCCCCCTACACCTGCATCCACCTCTCGCCTTCCCAGCTACCTTCCTCCCCCAGCCCCACGCACATTTCCTTATTTATCTCTCAGCCTCCTTCCCACTACATGTTACTGATGAAGGGCTTATGCCTAAAATGTCAACTCTGCTGCTCCTCAGATGCTGCCTGACCTGTGCGTTTCCAGTGCCATACTTTTCAACTCCAACTTTCCAGCATTTTCAGTCCTCACTTTCTCCTAACAGACTATTATTTCCTTCCACAGACCAGCTGAACCTCTGGAAATTAATTCTTAAAAATTATTTTCGCAATCAGTCTGTTCAAATATGTTAAGGCACACCTTTGCGGCAGGTGTGACTTGAATTCAGACCTTTATGCACAGAGGTAAAGATGCACTACAAGCAATTCAGATGGTGCAACATGAGCATAGTGCGATTCTTATTAATTAATAACATTAACAGAAGCATTTAGTTTTATGTTATATACTACTTGGGTGGGAGACAGTTTGGGAATCACAAAATTCACAAGATGAAGAATTCTGTGGAGGTTGTAAAATTACAGGGAGGGCGAAGCTGAGTTTTCAATAACGATGTGCCAGTGGTGTGCATCATAGAAGATTATAATAAAAGGAACTGCTATACATAAAGTAATTTTCCAGTATGATTCACAAAAGCTGCCTGCTAATTTAAGAGCATCTTACTTTGTCCATCATTGTCCATCAAACGAGATTCTTGCAAAATGCATATATCCTTGCTGTGAGAAGGCACATGTACCAGCTGAGTGGAGTTGAGAATTCAGCAGACTGCATAATTGAATCAAGCTTTAGTCACTCTGTTGCATTAAATAATGTGACTGCTAGAAATCTGAAATGAAGAACAGAAAGTTCTGGAGAATCTGAGCAGATCTGGCAGCATCTTTGGAGATGGAAATGTGGTTAACTTTTCATGTTCTGTGCAACTCTTAATTGGAACTGAATATTGGATTTTGTGGCTGTTAACAAGGGGGAGGGGGAACAAGAAAAACAGATGGTGAGAGTCCCCAGAGCAAGAAGCAAAATGACTATGAATGGGAGTAGAGAAGAGGTGAAAACAATCATTATTCATGGTGTGTGTTAATAAATTAAAATAGGTCAGCATTGCTGAGGCAAATCTATGCAAGCAACATTTTGGGGAAAAGAGTGTGTAATTATAATGAAGAATAGGTTTCAATGTCTTAAGTTGTTGAAGGCCGTAAAGTGCCATAGTGGAAGATGCTGCTTAAAATCTATCGCTAAGTAAGATTTTGGACATCTGCCTTGATAGTCCTTGTGTACAGCTTAGTAACAATTGTTCTTCTTGATTTTGGCTTGAGACAGTTTTCTTCATAAAAGGTAATATAAAAATGCAAGTTGTATGAAATCTTGTCTTACATGTGAAGCACAAGCTCTTTCATTCAATTACACTCCCAGGCCATATTACCAAATTTTGGTCTGATCTGGCTCAGGATCAGGAACTTTTAACTTGAAACTAGCCAAAGTGTGAGATACAGGGGGCTTAGAGAATAAAGGCAAAAGGTTCAATGATTTTGAACAAACGACACTACACTTCACTGTGCAACCTTAGAACAGTAACACATTATGTGTACAACACCCAGAATGAATGTGAGGTAAATATGATTAATATTGACTGTCATGAAAAACTACACCCTTGTGCATCAAGTAACCAATGCCATCAATACAGATACCACAAATATCACAGCAATCCCTCCTCCTTCCCCTCGGGCATTAATGTCATGATGGGACAAGAAATCTCCTCAAACTTCACAAGGGATCATAATTCTTCATTTGTGAAGATATGGCCTTGAAACTCCCTCTTGATATCTGCTCTCTCATGGACTGCCTCAGTGACCACTCCTGTTCTTGTTGATCACCATCCTTCCTTGGGTTGAAGTTCCCCTGGACTCCAAAACTGTGTTCCAGCACTTATGAACAAGCTTAATTCTAGCTCTTTGCTGACAACCAGCTTCAGAAAGCCAGGCCCACTCCTACATTTTCCCCTTTGCTCCAACGTAGCTCAGTTACATTGAATAAATATTGTTTGGGAGCTTTCCAAGCCCAAATTTCCCAGCTGCATTGAAGTATCAATGGTTGCAGGCTTCTTCCAAGCACCACATGACTTTCCCTAACATAGAGGCAGTGATCCTCCCACCTTTTGAGCTCCTCAGGATTTCTTCTCATTCCTGACTCCAACCCTTAACTGCACATGAGCTCTTCAGATTTCTTCCTGCCCCTCACACCAAAAATGTGATCCAACTACTCTTCACTCCTCTCAGAATCTGTAATGTTCAGCTGCCTTTCCAGCAACACAGCAAACTGTCACAACACTTGCATGGAGTTTTCAGTTCTCTCTCTCCCTCTCACATCTTCCCTGACTTTCCCAACTATAACCTTGGAGCTCCTCTTCAATTACCTCCAGAGCTATCCTAAGTGACCTTTTATAAACCTTGCAATAGCCCTTCCTCAATTGCTGCGCAGAACTGAATGTCACTGACATTTGGAGACAGCCAAATACTGCAGCCTTGAGTGTACCCTGAACATTATATTCTCATCGAATGCTGGAAATGGATTTCATCACATGACCGCCCACATGTATTACCTAGCTTCCATCTGTTGCTCTTTATTAGGTGCAGCAGATTTTGTCAGAATTTCACCTTGAGAAAGAGGAGTTGCTGGAAGTGATGCGGAGAATACAGCAGGAAATGGAGAAAGGTCTGCGGCTTGAAACTCATAAAACAGCCAGTGTCAAGATGCTGCCTACTTACGTACGTTCTACACCAGATGGCTCAGGTAGAAAAAACTAAGTTGCTGAAAAATATTGACCCAACACATAATTAATTGCAAAATCATTATAAGAAAACATGCTACCCTTCTAAACGTTGTATAAAGTCTCTTGTGAACAACTTGAGTATGCTTATAACATTGGCACTGGAACAATCAAATTCTAGCTTACTGTACTTGATTTATTGTTATTGTCAATATGTGACAGCTACCCAATAGCTGAACAGTTCAGTGGTCCCATGAGATTGGAGCAATGTGCAGTGCTGGAAGGTCGCATTCTGATCCAAATGTCATCATTCAATATATTGCATGTATAACACTTTTTTTTCCCATTCTTCTTCTCTGCCAAACGTATGATTTTGCTTTGCACATACTGCAAAAGAAAACAAAAAAGTTTGCATTAAGACAGAATCTTTGCATGTTTTTTAGATATTCAGAACTCACAGCCGATTGTAGTATAATCCCTGTTGTATTGCAGGCAAATAGATAATCTACTTTGTGTACAGAAAGTTCCCACGACAGCAGTAAGTAAACAGCGAGAATGTTTTAGTTAAGTTGTTTGAGGGACAAGTTTTGTCCAGGACACTGGAAAGAGATTCTTTGTTTAATTCTGTTCCAAGATCTCTCTTATTTTGGACAGCTGTTTCAGAATTCCTTTTGAACCTTGAAAAGTAAGAGTTGCTTTGAAAAACCTTCACCTGAAATGTTAACACTTCTATTTATGCAGTTTCTGCTCAACTTGCTGAGTATTCCAGCATTCTCTCTTAGCTGAGTTGTAAAATGCTTTCTCTCAGCCAGTTTGGTGTTTCTTTTGCAATTAGGCATTCTTTTCAATGCATGCATGTACATTGAGTGACAAATCTTCCCTTGTCCTTCACACATAGAGGTGGGTGATTTCCTGGCACTGGATCTGGGAGGCACAAATTTCCGCGTGATGCTGGTGAAAGTAGGCGAAGATGAGAACCGAAGTTGGAAAATTATAACCAGTAACCAGAGGTACTCCATTCCAATTGCTGTCATGACTGGCACGGCAGAAATGGTAAGAGTTTATAAACTTACCCAGTGGTACAGTCTGATTTAACTGCTTGTCCTTGTGCAACTGTTCTTGATTTTATTTCTGCATTTCCGAATCTGTTCAAACCTTACACATGTTTTGAATTACTCAGGAATATGGGGAACCGATCATTCCCGATGATTACCTCCACTGGAATACTTTAAAAATCAGAGAGCTCACTTGACAATCATTGAGCAATTTTTTTTCCAGTGTTCTAAATTGTTGAGATTGTTTGAAATTTAAACTTATTTGAACATCGACGTTCTTGTTTTCATCTTGATAACTACCAGGTAAAAAGTTGCAGCAACATGTTTCTTCTGTATATTGCATATTTATTCTCGAGAAAGATCAGAAACTGTTTGACTGAAACAAATTGCATATTTGCACACTTGTTTCTATCCTCTGTCATTTGTGATTATAATAGCTGTTTCTTACATCATTTATTTGTTTTCTGCCAGCTCTTTGATTACATTGCGTTGTGTATCTCCAACTTCCTGGACCAACACAACATGAAAGACAAGAAGCTGCCACTGGGATTCACATTCTCATTTCCCGTCCGTCATGAGGATATTGACAAGGTGAGACAGCATGGATTGTCTTTAAGATTACATCAGTCTCATGTGTTTGAAGTGTTGGGCACAAACGATAAAGGTCACGATCATTTATAATGCTAAAGTTTTATTACCAAGGTTCTGGTTTTTCAAAAGCCATCTGAATCTGAACTCATGTCTGGGATGGGCCTTCAATGCATCCCAAACACAGAGAATGCAAATCCCTGTTTGCATGGTAGATCTGTGGGCATTTACTTTCTCAATTGTCTCACCCACAATACTCTTTTAGTTGTGCTTCACCAGTTGTTAGCTGTATTTCTGCACTTAGACATAAGTGGCTGCCACATGCTCAAAACATATTGCTTCCTGGAGAACAATGCATGATATTTGACCACATTGATATTTCTTCACAGGGGATCCTTTTGAACTGGACTAAAGGGTTTAAAGCATCCGGAGCTGAGGGCAACAATGTGGTGGGGTTGCTTCGTGATGCAATTAAAAGGCGAGGGGTGAGTCCTGAATTTAGAAAATCCATGATTCTGTAGTCCAGTAAAATAAGGTTCTCTTCTTGGTATGAAGTGCCCACAAATGGATTACAAGTACCGTTAAGTCTGCAAGATCCATTTTGCGATGCTAGTTTCTCCCCTCCCATGGTAATAAGTTTTGGAGATCATATGAAAGAATATCATAAGAAATAGGAGCAAGAACATTCTTTTTAGTTCATGATCCAGCTTCAGCATTCAATGAAATTATTATTGGTCAGATTGTGGTCTTTCTTGCTTGCCCGTCTCAGAACTCTTGATCCATTGTTGCTTAAAAAGCTGTCTAACTCAGCCTTGAACATAATAATAATCCTGACTCTACTGCACTCTGTGGAAGAGGACTCCAAATGTTAATCATCTTTTCCAGTAGAAGTTCTTCCTTGTCTCTGTCTTGAATGGGACCCATTCTTTTTAATGTGTCACTACAGCTAGATTCCACCATAATTTGAAATATAATCTCAGCTGCGATGAAAGGCATATCATTTATTTGTATACCTATCATTCTTTGGAGTTTGGATTTCAAAATACAGATGTTGGTTACTTCTGTGACATTTATTTTTAAAAATTAGATCAGTCAGTCTTTCCAGAGCAGTGACCTGTTCCAGTCTGTGTCAGAGAACAGATGACTTCAAACCCCTGCAAGTGTCAGTGGAACAAGATGTTTAACTGTGGTAGCTTATAACTTGTTTTTCATTCAGAATAATCAAGAGTTGATTTTAGTTGAGAAAATCCAGAAATGTAAAGTATTAGGGCAGTTTGAAACCTGACTGGGGTCAGAAGCAATTATAGTTTCTTTCCTTGAAATTAGATTTTTTTTTAGAGCAGATTGAGAAAAGCAGTCACCTCAGCTGGATAGTTTAATTTGAGCAATATCCAAACCAGCAGTGATTGGCCAGAAATCTGCAAGTTATTGAAAGCTGAGAAAGTATAAACTCTCACTTTTGAGCATTAATGGAGGAAAACTCCACAATTCACAGGAAAAACACTGGGGAAAATTAGCTTAGTGGAATTAAAAGGTTGGACATAAAAAAAATGTTTCTTCGGATTTCAGTCTCCAGATAGTATAGGAAAACACATGGAAATTTTGATGCCTAATTTGAGATCTTTCTAACTGTGTCCTGTGTTGAGGTAATTTGGTTTCTTTTTGAGTTTTCCTATTCTGCATCATAAACTCTGTTATTGTAGAAACTGTATAGCCTCATGTTGCTATGTTTCAGTGACTGACCAACACGTTAACTAATTTTTAAAAAAAAACTTTATCTTATCAAACCAGTTTTCAGTCTTGAGTTTTACTTGCTCAGTAATGCCATCAACTGGAATCACAGCAGAGGACCTGTTCCATTGAACCTCTTCAGAAAATAAACGTTCCATTGTATTTACTTTCCCATCTCCAATGACTACAGGTCTAATTGTTTAAACTTTGGTCCTAAGACAACTCCTCATGCCAGCAACCAGTCCTGGGAATGTCTCCTGAACTGCCTTTAATGCATATGCCCTTCCACCAGTGAAGACACCACAGAGCACAGTTTTCCAGGTGCAGTCTCACCAGTGTCTTATAGAGATAAAGCAAAACTTCCCTTATTCTATCATTCGGGACTCGTCTGCTCCTGACAGCTTTCTGAACTCCAAGGTCCCCCTGTTCCATTACATGCCTAAAGGCCCTACCATTCACCCTGAGACTCCTACCTTAATTGACTTCCCAAAATACAACACCTCACACTTAACTATATTAAACAACATTTGCCATTTCTAAGCCTACTTCCCCAGTTGATTAAGCTCCTGCTGCGCATTATGATAACCTTCCTCACTATCCATGATACTGCCTGTTTGAGTGTCATCAGCAAATCATGCCTGTATATTCTCATCCAGATCATTGGTATAGATTACAAACAGTAACGGGCCCATCACCAACCCCTCAGGCACTCCACTAGTCACAGGCCTCCAGTCCAACAAGCATCCTTCCAATATAGCCCTCTGCTTCCTACCCTCAAGCCAACTTTGTATCCAATTTTCCAGCTCACCCTGAATTCCTTGCGATCTAACCTTCCAGAGCAGTCTGTCATGTGGAACCTTATCAACGGCCTTACTGAAATCCATAGAGACGTCTACCATCCTGCCCTCATCAACCTTCCGAGTCATTTCATCAAAGAACTCTAACACCTTTGTGAGACATGGTCTCCCACTCACAGAGTGTGGTTCTGGAAAAACACAGCAGGTCAGGCAGCATCCAAGAAGCAGGAGAGTCAGCAATTTGGGCAAAAGCCCTTCATCTGCCTTACCTGCTGTATTTTACCAGCACCACACTCTCGACTCTAATCTCCAGTATCTGCAGTCCTCACTTTCTCCTATTCCTAATCAAACCCTGTCTTTCCAAATGCATGTATATCTTATCCCTCAGAATTTTCTCAAGTAACTTACCCACCACAGATATTAAGCTTACTGGTCTATAGTTCCTGGGCTTTTCTTTTCAGGCCTTCTTGAAAAACTGCACAACATTTGATACCCTCCAGTTTGCTGAGACCTCATCCATAGCTAACGATGCTACACACACATCAGCCAGGGCACCCGAAATTTCTTCTCTAGCCTCTTGCAGTGTTTTGGATATATCTGTTCAGGACGAGGAAATTTATCCACCTTCATACATTATAAATATCCCAACACCTCCTCCACTGTGATATGGACTGTCCCTAAAATCTCACCACGAACTTCCCCAAGTTCCTAAGTCTTCATATCTTTATCCATGGTACATAGAGGAGAAATATCCATTGAGAACCTTGCCCATTTCCTGTGGTTCTACACACACGTGTCCTCTTTGGTCCTTGAGGAGCCCTATTCTCTCTCTCGTTATTCTTTTTCCTTTAATATACTTAAAGAGCCTCTTTGGATTCACCCTAATCTTCTCAGCCAAAGCTATCTCATGCCCTCCTGATTTTCTTCTTCAGTAAACTCATGTATTCCCTGCATACATCCAGTGATTCCCTTGATCCCAGCTGTCTGTAACTGAGCCACACGTCCTTTTTTCTAGTCAAAGCCTCAATATCTCTTGTCATTTAGGGTTCCCTATTCCTGCCAACCTTGCTTTTCACCCTCACAGGAACATATAGACCTTGAACTCTAGCTATCTCACTTTTAAAAGCCTCTTACTTGTCCCTTTGCCTGCAAACAACTACTCCAGTCAACCCCTGCAAGCTCCTGTCTAATTCCATCAAAATCCGTCTTGTCCCAATTTAGAACTTGAAACTGTGGTCCAGTTTTGTCCCTCTCCATAACTGTCCTATAATTAATAGAACTATGGTCACTGGTCCCAAAGTTCTCCTCCACTGTCACCTCAGTCACCTGTCCTGCCCTGTTTCCCAAAAGTAAGTTGAGTTTTGCCAATTCCTGAGTAGGACCCTCTATATCCTGCTTCAGGAAACTTTCCTAAATGCATTGAACAAATTCCACTCTATCTAAGCCCTTAACACTGTGGCAGTCCCAGTCCATTTTAGGAAAATTAAAATCCCCTATTATGACAATCCTATTGCTCCTGCAAGTTTCCTCAGTCTCCCTGCATATTTGTTCCTCTAATTCCCATTAATTATTTGGGGGCCTCCCGTCCAAATCCAAAAATGTCAACATCCTCTTCTTATTTCTTAGTTCCACCCACAAAGCTTCACTTGGTGATCCTTCAGTTATTTCATCTCTGACTACTGCTGCGACACTCACATGAATGAAAAATGCAACTCCCCCTCCCCTCCTTCCACCACCTCTATCCCATCTAAAGCACCTGTACCCTGGCACATTAAGCTGTCAGTCCTGTCCCTCCTTTAGCCATGTTTCTATTATGGCTTTAATATCCCAGTCCCACGTACCTACCCAGGCCTTGAGTTCATCGGCCTTACCTGTCAGCCCTCTTAGATTGAAATAGTTTAATTCAACAGGCATTCTTTGCTCCCTGTTGTGTTCCTGCCTGACCTGTCTCTCCAACTTAGTGTTTCTGATGATTGTATCTCCTTCCAGCCGTGCAACTTGCCTCCCTGATGTTGAGGATCCCACTCGCCCTGCCAATCTAGTTTAAATCCTTCCTTGCAGCATTAGCAAACCTGGCTGCCAAAATAACCTGGGTGGCACCTTGGCACAGTGGTTAGTACTGCTGCCTCACAGTGCCAGAGACCTGGGTTCATTTCCTGCCTCAGGTGACTGTCTGTATGGAGTTTGCACATTCTCCCCGTGTCTGCGTGGGTTTCCTCCGGGTGCTCCAATTTCCTCCCACAGTCCAAAAATGTGCAGTTCAGGTGAATTGGCCATGCTAAATTGCCCGTAGTGTTAGGTGAAGGGGTAAATGTAGGGGAATGGGTCTGGGTGGGTTCCGCTTTGGCGGGTCGGTGTGGACTTGTCGGGCTAAAGGGTCTGTTTCCACATTGTATCTAATCTAATAAATATTGGTCCCCCTCCAGTTCAGGTGCAACCCATCCGTTTTGTCCCAGATCACCTCTGTCCCAGAAAAGATCCCAATGATCTAAAAACCTGAATCCCTACCTCCACACCAACTCTTTGGCCACGCATTCATCTGCCATAGGAGAAAGTGAGGACTGCAGATGCTGGAGATCAGAGCATTAATCTGCCATATCCCCCTGTTCTTATTCTCACGAGCACATGGCATTGGCATGTAATCCAGAGATTATCACCAATGAGGTACTGGGTTTTGACTTGGAGATGCCAGTGTTGGACTGGGGTGTACAAAGTTAAAAATCACACAACACCAGGTTATAGTCCAACAGGTTTAATTGGATGCACTGGCTTTTGGAGTGCCGCTCCAAAAGCTAGTGCTTCCAATTAAACTTGTTGGATTATAACGTGGTGTTGTGTGATTTTTAACCTGGTTTTTTGACTTTTTTCCGAGCTCTCTATAATCAATTCGCAAGATCTCATCCCTATTTCTACCTCTGTTATTTGTGCCAATGTGCACAAAGACTTCTGGCTGCTCACCCACCCCTTTGAGAACATTCTGCAGCTGCTCTGAGACATCTTGGACCCTGGCATCTGGGAGGCAATGCACCATCTTGGATTTCAGTTTGCAGCCACAGAATCTCCTGTCTGTCCCCCTACTATCGAGTCTCCTATCACGAAGGTCTTTTTTACCTTTACCCTTTCTCACTGTACGCCAGTGCAAGTCATAGTGTTATTAACCTGGCTGCTGCTGCTTTTCCCTGAATGGCCAATCCCGCCAACAGTATCCAAAATGGTATACTTGTTTTTGAGGGGAATGGCCACAAAGGATTCCTGCATTCTTTGCCTATTCCCTTTGCCTTTCCTGATGGTCACCTAGCTGCTGCACCTTAGGTGTGACCACCTCACTAAAACTCTTATCTATGAAGCGTACAGCATCTCAGATGATCCTGAGCGTATCCAGTTCCAGCTCCCTAACATGGAGTTCCTGGAACTGCAGCTGGGTGCAGTTCCCCGAGACGTAGTCATCAGGGGCAATAGAAGCCTCCCTGAATTCCAACTTTCTGTAGGAGAAACATGCAGTGCCTTAACTGCAATCTTAACTGCTGTAAAACCAGAAAGGAAAGTTAAAAGGACTTTACCTGAGCTTCGCTGTACTTTTTGCTGAGTTGCTGCTCTCCAAAGCCTCTCAAGCCAAAGCCTTATCTTACTCTGCTACCAACAAATTGTACATTAGCACATCTCCACTTTTCTTTGGGTACAGGAGGAGGGAAACAATACAGTGATGCAGTGTTCGGGCCTAAAGCACTCCTTGACACCAAGACCACAATAATCTGCTCTTGAGTGCAGGTGACTGCATGTCCTCGGAAGATGTCTTGCTGAGATCCTCCTGGTAGTGGTGACTCCACTGATGCAAATCTTCACCCTGTCAGCCAAGCTTATTACTTATTGTTCTTACATATTGTAACTGGTCTCATTCTTTTTAAGTACTTGTAGAAGCTTTCAGTGTCTGTTGCTATCCTTCAGTGCTCTTCTGAAGCTGTTAAAAAAATTGAGACAGACACCATGAATGGTGAATTCTGAATCTTTCTCTGATTTGTAGGATTTTGAAATGGATGTGGTGGCCATGGTGAATGATACTGTTGCAACAATGATCTCTTGTTATTATGAAGACCACAGTTGTGAGGTTGGAATGATCGTAGGTAAGGAGAACTTGCTGTTCTAATTTACAGCGATGCAAAAATTCAAACTGTAGCATTACAGAATTGGAAAAGATAAGATGGTCCATCTTTTCAACACCAAATTGATTTAAGAATTTTAACTTCTATTCAAGAGGAGAAAATGCAACTTATTTTGCAAGCTCCAAGAATTTTGGAACAGTTGGTGGAAGGTTTTAGACATGCTGACCACCAGTATTATGTGTGAATATTTAGAGAGGTACTGACTAGAGTCAAAGAAAGAACAACCAATAAATAAATCTGTGCTGCAAGGACAGACCAAGCAAACTATTGTGGAGAAGCAGAGGTGTACATTTAAAGTAACTGGCTCTCAGTGGTGGTTGAATGTGGATGAATTGGAATGCTGAACTGAGAAACATTCTCGAACCTTTGGAGAAAATTTGCAGAGCAACAGTTATCTAAGAACTTGTGTTTCTTTCAGGAGGTTCAGACAACTGTGATACTATTCCAGAATGAAATTCCAGCAGTTTGCAGCTTTCGCTTGAATCCAAAATAGGGAATTATAATATAGTAATTGCGGAATTTTTCACTGCCAATTGAAGTTTGTTGATAATGATAATCTTCAAAAACAACAAACCTGCAAGCTAACAAGAGCTCAGTATACACTTTGTAAAGATATGATTTTTTTGATATCACCAACAGAACTCTCTCCATACCATGTTATATTTTTAGCTATTTGCACATTCTCATTCACCATGCACAAGTGGTTGCTGTGTTCAGTGATAGATATGTAGAGTCATAGAGTCATAGAAATGTACAGCACGGAAACTCGGTCCAACTCATCCATGCCAACTAGATATCCTAACCTAATCTCATCCCATTTGCCAGCACTTGGCCCATATCCCTCTAAACCCTTCCTATTCATAAACTCATCCAGATACCTTTTAAATGTTGTAATTGTACCAACCTCCACCACTTCCTCTAGCAGCTCATTCCATACACACACCACCCTCTGCGTGAAAAAGTTGCCCCTTAGGTCCCTTTTATGTCTTTCCCCTCTCACTGTAAACCTATGTCCTCTTGCTCTGGACTCCCCCACTCCAGGGAATAGACCCTGTCTATTTGTCCTATCCATGCCCCTCATGATTTTATAAACCTCTATAAGGTCAGCCATCAGCGTCCGATGCTCCAGGGAAAACAGCCCCAGTCTATTCAGCCTCTCCCTAACTTAATCTTTTCTGAATCCTTTCAAGTTTCACCACATCCTTCCGATAGGAAGGAGACCAGAGTTGCACACAAAATTCCAAAAATGGCCTAACCAATGGCCTGTACAGCTGCAACACGGCCTCCCAACTCCTATACTCTGATCAAGAAAAGAAAGCGAACCAAAAGCCTTTTTCACTATCCTACCTACCTGGGACTCCACTTTCAAGGAACTATGAACCTGCACTCCAAGGTCTCTTTGTTCAGCAACACTCCCCCAGGACCTTCCCATTAAGTGTATAAGTCTTGCTCTGATTTGCTTTTCCAAAGTGCAGCATCTCGCATTTATCTAAATTAAACTCCAGCTGCCACTCCTCAGCCCATTGGCCCATCTGATCAAGATTCCGTTGTACTCTGAGGTGACCTTCTGCACTGTCCACTACAATTTTGGTGTTATCTGTAAACTTACGAACTATACCTTCTATGTTCACATCCAAATTATTTATATAAATGACAAAAAGCAGTAGACCCAGCACCGATTCTTGTGGCACACCACTGGTCACAGGCCTCCAGTCTGTATCTTCAATATAAGTGCCAAAATTGTGAGCTTTAGCTCCAATTCAGTTATTAAGTGCATAATCTAGTTGACAGGAATGCAATCCTGATGAAGTGCTGTTTTGTCAAGCGATGCCATCCTTCATTGAGACACTTACATTGACCGTGTCACTGGATAATAGTGATTCCATTGTACCAATCATAGCAGGAGGGAAACCTCCAGTTGAGATATGCAAAATTCAGGCTTGCTGTGAGGGTCAGCCAGGTCAGCTTGCTCAGTTGTTAGCTCAAGTTCAATTCTTTTGCAGTCTGTGGTAGTTCATGGAGGGCTGCTTCTTTGCCTTACTCCACCATTAATGAAGATTGCTAGCTTCAAGCTATATAACAGTTGTCTTTCTCTGATGGAGAGAGATATAGAAAGCATTACCAGCCTTATTGTCATCTGAATATGAGAGATCCAATGGAATGTGCAGCAACAGGAACACTCCACAGAAGAAATTTTGGTCTGAATGATGTATTTGTTTTATTCAGGGTGTTGAGGTTAAGGATTGTGTTGTACTTTTTGTGTTGTGGTGATATAATTGCATTTGCCAATGTGTGCAATGCAAGCAACGTGATAGCAGTTCGAAAGTAGAAGAAGTGAGAGGACACAACCAAGCTGATGGCAAAGTGAAAAAGAATCATGATGAAATGACAGGTTGAATGTTAGAGAGGTTGGACAACACAAGAAAAATTTGGTCTTTGACTGACTTGGAATATCACCATCTTCTCCAGAAAATACAATATGGAATGAAGAGCCTTTGACTCTGAAACATATTCACAGTAGTTGAAAATAATTGTTTTTTAATCTTTGACTGCATTCTGCATCTGGTGTAACCTGTGTTTATACTTTGAGGCACTGGCTGTAATGCCTGTTACATGGAGGAATTGAAAAATGTGGAATTAGTGGAAGGAGAAGAAGGAAGAATGTGCGTGAACACTGAATGGGGGGGTTTTGGAGACACGGGTGAGCTCGAGGAGTTCCGTCTTGAATACGACTGTATTGTTGATGAGACGTCTAACAATCCAGGTTATCATCTGTAAGTAAAATTGCAGTTAATTTGTCGATAACGGCGTGTTATGTTATGTATAGCACTTTAAAATATGGGAAAATTTGTATAATGGGTGATGCAAGGTATGAATTGCATACCTTTCCCTCTGAGAATCCATATTTCATTGCCCATGCCTCATTGAATTGAGAAGGTGGTAGCACTGCTTCTCCTTGAACAGCTTCAGTTCTTGGAGAATGCTGTGCGCAAGTTGGCATTGACTAACCAATTTCAGGACTTCAGTTTGCCCCTAATGTAAAAACAGCAATGTCTGTCCAGGCATAATAGTGCATGGTGTGCAGGGCAAATTGCTGGTGATGATATTTCCACAGTTTTGTCAGTTATAGTGCAGTTTCAGTAAACGTTGATTTAAAGAGTAATTTGGATTGCTGCTCCTGTACTGTTTCAGCAATTTTAAGCTGACCATGTCAAAGGCAGATTGTGGCCTTGCATTCAACCTCAGTTATATTGTGGTTAACCGAGTTTTCACAGACCCTAACATTTATACTCAGTCGTTAACATCTAAAACAACATCAACCTTTATTTTCATCATTACTGCTTCAGGTTGTTTTTCAAGTGGTTGTAGTGTGCACTGATCCATAATTCAACAATAAATCTTAACAGTGTGAGAGTCATGATGTGCCATTACGCAGCTTGCACTCATCAACCCAAAGTGGTCAAAAGCAACTGCAATTACCAACTCAGCTAATAGCTGTTTCTGCAACTCGAGATGAACAGAATCTGAATTAAAGTGTTTATAGTTTTGATCAGTATTGTTGCAGTTACCAGGTAAAAGTTCAAAACCTGTTTGGAGTACTTTTGGGGTTTCCAGCCCACAGCTTTGAAATCAGAACAGCTGTTGGAAGGAGTCGCAACTTCAGCAGATTAAACTAGGCCAAAGTCTAATTGCTGTATTTTACTGTATCCACTGGGTGAATGCAGCAGGCAAAGATTAAATGTGTGCTAATGTGAAGCATTACTTAAACCTATTAATCAATACAGTAAGGTTCAGAAAGGTCAGATCTAAAGTATTTTTGAAATTTGCTTCCTGGCACAACAATATTTCTGCATCTGGTTAAATAACATACTCCTGTACTGGATTTGAGGCTCCAGGATGAGCAACGTACAGTCTGATATGGTACGAGGTAGTTCATAAAATTCTAAAGCCCTGAAGGAGGCCGTTAATTTCAACATATTAAATTTTCCAGATGTCTTTTTAAATGTGTAATGTTCAAATATTTATATGCTCTACTTTTACAATCATTCTGAATTCTGAATTCCCACTGTTTCTGGAGAAATAGTCCAAGTCCGAATGTTCTTGAAAAACATTCTGAACCTTTTTTTAAGCAATGATCTTAATTTTGTGTCCTGTTGTTTATGCCTTGTTGAATTGTAAAATTCATTATCCCAATATGCCCAGACAAAAATCTCTTTGAATTTTTAAAATCACCAATGAATCTTTGATGAGCTGAAAATTGGCCCAATGTCTTCAGTCTCTGCTAATAGCTAAATCCTTCTAGCTGGAGTGTGTCCAGAGTTCTCTTCACTCCATTGGATGAAGGAGGAGAGAAGACAAGTGCTTTTTGCTGGAAATATCATAAACAGGTGAATTGACCACAAGGAGATAGGGTTAATTGACAAAACAACAGAGGTATTTGAAGATGGCACGGATAAAAGTGCAACTTTGGAAGAGGGAAACAACGAAACTGACTGTTTTGTGGAAAACATTCAGAGACAAGAAGAATATGAAGGTACTTTGATTTTAGGCTATTTTTAAAATATATTGTTTTTTCTGAACAAAATCCTATGGGATATTATTGGAGCTTGAGACAGACGAAGAATTCACTGCATTTCATACATATCCTCTTTCTTAACCAGATATGAAAAGATTATTGGTGGGAAATACATGGGTGAGCTAACACGACTTGTGCTGCTGAAACTGGTGAATCAAAACCTGCTCTTCAATGGCGAGGCATCCCAGCTGCTGAAAACACAAGGCAGCTTTGAAACAAGATTCCTCTCACTAATAGAAAGGTACAAAGAACTTTAGCTGTTGTGATCAAAATTGGAGAGATGTGAGTTTTCAGTACTGCATCAAGAATATATTTCAGTTTAAATACAGCAAGTTTTCAATGTTACTCATCATCTAGTCTGCCTCCCTTTTTTCGTATATTGGTGGCCCCTGTATATTTTCATCATTCAGTTTTCTGGAATACTATGTGCAGTTTTAATTTAAATACTTAAGGAAGGATGAGCTTGCATTTAAGGCAGTAGAGCTGAGCTGCAGGGATTGGCTCCCCAGGTTGAAGGGCTACCCTGTGGATAGAGGCTGTGAAAGGGTATCTATATTCTTTGTCTTTCAAAAGCATGGAAGTGATCTCACTGAAACACACAAGATTCTCAATGGGCTTGAATTGGGTAGGTCTGTTTCCACTGATCAGGGAATTTAAAACATTGGGGCTCATTGTCAGGAGAAAGGGCTCATCATTGAGGACTGAAATGGGGAGAAATTACTTCATTCAAAGGATTGTGAATCTTTGGAATTTGTTGGAAGGGGATTGTTGATGTTCCAACAATTAGCATATTTAATGCTGGGACAGGTGGATTTTTAGTCTGTCAGGAAATTGGTAGAAATGGATGTCAGGCAGAAAAACAGACTTGAAGCTCAAGATCAGCTCAAACTGATCAGTTCCAGGGCTCGAGTAGGCATGATGATCTGCATGGTCAACTCCTTCTATTTCTGTGTGTTCCTGTTCTGTTTTTTTTGTTAATGTATTTTGGGTTATTTCTGTTCCAATAAGCTCCCCTCTCACCCAGCCTCATCCATTGTATGGAGATGTCAACTACTTCTAACTCCATAAGACATCGGAGCAGAAATTAGGCCAGTCAGCCCACCACATCCGCTCTGCCATTCACTCATGGCTGATAAGATTCTTGACCCCATTGTGCCCTGGGTGGCAGGATGGCTCAGTGGTTAACACTGCTGCTTCACAGCGCCAGGGACCTGGGTTCGATTCCAGCCTTGCGCGACTGTCTGTGTGGAGTTTGTACATTCTTCCTGTGTCTGCGTGGGTTTCCTCTGGGTGCTCTGGTTTCCTTCCACAATCCAGAGATATGCAGGTCAGGTGGATTGGTCATGGGAAATTGCTCATAGTGTTCTGGGGTGTGTAGGTTAGGTGCATGGGTCAGGGGAAATGTAAAGTAATTGGGTAGTGCAATGGGTCTGGGTGGGATACTCTTTGGAGGGTCAGTGTGGACTTGTTGGGCCAAATGGCCTGTTTCCACACCGTAGGGGTTCTATACTTCTATGATAAGCATTGTCCTGTTTTCGCTCCATAAACCTTGATCCCCTTTACAATCAAGAACCTATCTATCTCCATCTTAAATATATTCAATGACCTGGCCTCCACAGCATTCTGTGACAATAAATTCCATAGATTCACCAGACTCTGGCTGAAGAAGTTTCTCCTTATCTCTGTTCTAAAAGGTCTTCCCTTTACTCTAAGGCTATGCCCTTGGATCCTAGTCTCTCCTGCCATATAAACATCTTCCCAAAATCTTCTCTGTCCAGGCCATTCAGTATTCTGTAAGTTTCAATTAGATCCCCCCTCATCCTTCTAAATTCCACTGAGTATCAACTCAGAGTCCTCAAACGATCATCATATGTTAAGGTTTTCATTCTTGGGACCATTTTTGTGAACCACCTCTGAGCATGCTCCAGGGCCAGTACATCCTTGCTGAGATATGGGTCCCAAAGCTGTACACAGTGGTCCCAGTGAGTTCTGACCAGAGCCTTATAGAACCTCAGAAGTACATCCCTGCTTTCATATTCAAGTCCTCTCAAAATAAATGCCTTCATTGCATTTGCCTTCCTAACTCCTGACTCAACCTACAAGTTTCACTTGAGAGAATCCTGAACTAGAACTCTCAAGTCTGTTTGCACTTCAGACTTCTGAATGTTCTCCCCATTTAGGAAATAGACCATGCCTCTTTTCTTCCTACCAAGGTGCATGGCTTACACTTTCCCACATTGTACTCCATCTGCCACTTCTTTGCCCATTCTCCTAACCTGTCGAAATCCTTCTGTAGCCTCCCTGCCTCCTCAATGCTACCTGTTCCTTAATATATTTTTGTACCATCTGCAAACTTAGCCAGAATGCCCTCAATTCCTTCATCTAGATTGTTAATGTATAATGTGAAAAGTTGTGGTACTAGCACTGAGCCTTGCACTGAGAAGAACACTTTTATCCCCACACCCTGCTTCCTGCCAGACAGCCAAACTTCGATCCATGCTAGCATCTTGCTATCTTATTCAGTAGTCTCCTGTGTGACACCTTGTCAAAGGTCTTCTTGAGATCACATCCATTGGTTCTCCCTGGTCTAATCTGCTCATTACTTCCTCAAAGAACAGTTGTAAGAATTGATAGATGGGGTTTGTTTCAGTTGAAGAAAGAGAAAATTTTGACACAGTATGTCTGTGAGCCTTGGAGAGAAGATAGATTCACATTTGCTAGAACAGGTTTATGCAGAAAGTGTTGAACTATCTTTCACCATTTCATATGTTCCATCAATTTCCAACATTTTCTGTTACATATTTCCAGACTATTCTTTCTTCTCTTCCATTTTCTTTGCACTAAACGTCGTGGAAATAACACTTCAGTTCAATTTCCCTTATCAGAAAACTTTAAATATTGGAGGTTAGTGTTACTTGTCAAGACTTTATTCTGCATATGAACTTGATACATTGGTGAAATACAAGGATGAATTTAACCAGTTCATTGGTGCTTACTACTTCTTAAGAAATTATAACCGTTGGTGTTGATTGTATAAAAATATCATGATACACCAGCATCCCATGTTAAAAACCCTTGATTTGTTCGTATAAAGTGTTAAGTGTTGTTCCCATTGCATTCCTCATGACCTGAAATGAGCGTTCTGCTATTTGCCATGATTTTACTGGAACCTAAATATGATAACAGTTGAAAAGTAAGGACATGTTGTTTCATATAATAAGGCAGAAATATTGTACAACTGAAAAAGCTACAGATATACCTGCTATTTTCTGAAACTTGTTTTGGCTGCCACAAACTATTAATGTTCTATTTTCTCCAACCATAAATTATTTCATGAAGTACATTTTTCGTTGTTCGATGCAAGACCCAGAGTAAAATGGAACAAAACAGTGTCATTTGCCATAATGGTAGCACCCTTACTTGTGGGGTAGAGATTTGGGGTTCAAGTCCCACCTCAGGACTTGGTGACCTGGAAGGTGTGTCAAACTGCAACCTGCCAGGTAATTGTCAAGCTATAAAATCAGTGGCATGTGGTAAGAGCAGAGCAGTTTTCAGGCTACCCAGAAACTCCTGGAGTAGCTGCATGGCAACAGTCTATCCTTGTTAAGAGACTCAGCTGCACAGATTCTTTGCTTGAGCAACTGTCAGCTTTGGTCTGGAAGGGTGGGGAGAGTGCATTAGAGATGGAATCAGAAGCAATTTCATCCTGCAGGCCTTTTTCGACTCATCAGGAAGAAATCCTGCTTTCCTGTCTTTGAGATTGGAGGGAAAGGCAACATTCCTTTTCAATAGTTCAGTAACCAGAGGGCATAAATTTCGAGACCATTATGAAAGCGATTTGTGAATTTGATGTACTTAAATTTCCAGAAGACATTTGACAAGGTGCCAAATCAAAAGGTCACTCTATAAAATAAGAACTCATTGTGTTGGAGGTGACATATTCATGAATACAAGATTGGCTTGTTAACAGAAAACAGCACAATTGGATCATTTCAGATTGGCAAAATATGAAAAATAGGTTGTCAGAGGCATCAGTGCTGGGGTTTCAACTATTTTCAATCTGTATCAATGAACTGGTTAAAGGGACTGAATGTCTGCTTGTTAAATGTATTGATGACAAAATGATAGGAAAGTAAGTTGTGAAGAAGACATAAGGAGACTGTAAAAGGATATGGATTGGTGAATTAAACAGGCAAAGATGGAAGGAATATAACTTGTCTCATTTAGCAGAAAGATTAGAAAAGCAGTATATTATTAAAGTGGTGAAAATGGAATGTTAGATTAGATTACTTACAGTGAGGAAATAGGCCCTTCGGCCCAACAAGTCCACACTGACCCTCCGAAGAGCAACCCACCCAGACCCATTCCCCGACATTTACCCCTTCACCCAATGCTACGGGCAATCTAGCATAGCCAATTCACCTAACCTGCACATTTTTTTGGGGAGGAAACCGGAGCACCCGGAGGAAACCCACGCAGACACAGGGAGAATGTGCAAACTCCACACAGACAGTTGCCTGAGGTGGAAATTGAACCTGAGTCTCTGGCGCTGTGAGGCAGCAGTGCTAACCACTGTTATGAATCTTGCAGGAGAAATTGAATATGAAACAAACAATCTTTTGCTCCTGTTACTCAGGATATTGGTGAGTCATCATCTTGCCCTGTTTTGGACTCCTTATCGAAGGACATTATTTCATGAAAAAGTCAGAGAAGATTCACTTGACAGCTTCCTCTGTTAAGAGGCTTTCTTACTTGATTATTTCACCTATTTTTCCAACCTACCTGTCTCAGAGATGTTATGACACGCATCTGGTGTAGGTAAGACTTGAACCTGGTTTCTTGGTTCAGGGGATGGGGACACTACCCCTGCACCACAAGAGGGTAGAGTTGGATTGGTTGCACCTGTATTCAATGGGATTTAGAAGAGGTGAATTTGAAGAATCTGAGAGGACTTGACGGAGGATGCTGGTAGGATGTTTTCTCTTGCAGGAGAGACTGAAACAGGGGACACCATTTAGAAATAAGGTGGCACCATTTCAAATGGAGATCTCTGGTTTATTCAAGAATATGAGAAATCATCTTGTCCAGAGAGTGGTGGAGGTGTGGTCATGGAATATTTTAAAGGCATAGACTTTTGATTAACAAAGGAGTCAAAGGGTATCAGGGATTGAGAGTAAAATGTGTAGAAACCATGGTCAGATCAGCCATGCATCCTGAAAATGTCAGCATGATAGCGTAAGGCTCAGTCTGACATTGTACTTCATGTTTCAGGTGACAAGCAGGTTAAAACAATTTCTTATTGATTTATTTTTGTTTTTTTTGAAGTGACACAGGGGACCAGAAGCAGATCTATAATGTCCTGACAAAACTAGGTGTGTTGCCATCCAAAGCAGACTGCGATATTGTCCATTTGGTATGTGAGAGTGTTTCAACACGGGCAGCACATATATGTGCTGCTGGATTAGCAGGTGTTATAAACCGAATGTGGGAGAACAAGCACAAGGAAACAATGAAGATTACAGTTGGAATTGATGGATCTGTTTACAAGTTTCATCCTCAGTAAGTGTTCATCTGAGAGAATAGTGATCTTTTAGAGTTGTTGTGAACTCTCTGTTCTTCAAGGTGTGTTGACTGTGTTGACAGCAATCCAGCATGTGCAGCTTGGTATCAGGGGAGTAATGATGCAGCCCATATCTTCCAATGGCATGGTCTGTAATTGTTGCAAGTTTCTCAGATAGTAAAACTTGCCTATCGATTCTAGAACTGCTCTTAATACTTGGTTAAAGATGTGAAATAATATTGCATGTTGTGTTATGCCTTCTTTGTCATTGAAATACATCTGTACCACTTGAGACAGTGATAAGTTTATTGATTCACTTCATTTTCATTGACAAGCAAAATTCTGAAACACTCAGACCATCTGTACAAGAGAATATGTTAGCCCTGTGAACATGACATTCATCTTAGACTCTTTTGGTTAATTGTTTTCTTCCTGCTTCACATCTTACAAAGCACCCATTTCTGTTTTTCTCTCTTTTTTCACATAGTTTTCTAGAGATGATAGGCCTTATACCCTTTTCATGCCAGACTGTTACAAGCTATTTATTGCTCCCATAACCATCTCCTTGCTTTAATCAGTCCTTTGGAATATGTGTCCAAGGCAACTCCTGCGTTCACGCTTTACTGCAGCATTGAGAAAGCTTGTTGACAGAATGGCAGCAGGGCTTTCAAAGACTCTCTCTTTTGACTTCTGGTGTCAGGAATATGATCTTAGAGTGCTGTGTACCTTTGTGAATAGATGGTACATTTTTAAAGAGCATGGAGATTTTTTGTAAGAGTGAGTTGTTTTTCCCAGATGGCGGGCTAGCTTTTACTTCAGATGGCAGTTTGCTCTCTCTGTCCAGTTGCCCCCTTCTTTATACCCATGGTGACAACAGCATTGGTCCGATGTTGTCAGAACCATCTGATTTAAATTCAGTTGGCTTTTTTGTTTCTCAGTGCTTGGTTTAAATTAATTAGATGATTTCAAGCTAGTTCCAAAATATCAAAACAAGCCTAAGGTTTCTGATCACACAGCCAATAGATACATGTTTGAATTTTAGAACTGTCTGTACATCTGCAGCTGCTTGCAGGTATTTTCTGGTTTAAATCTCCAAGTTTAAAAAAACTTACTATCTCTTAAAGGAACCATGCACTCTTGCCCTGCTCTCATTTTTACAAACAAATTCTGGCTTCCTACTTTCCACTTCACAAGTACTCTACACAACTTCATAACAAGTGTAAGATGTTGTGTGCCAGATGTGATATAATTGGTCAAACTACTTGGCTAAAAAAAAAATCCCCTTTATTCTTTTTCCATTTTTAAAATACAAACAAAGAAGCAGAGTTGGAATAACTTGAATTCTATTGAAATACACAACAAAATAATATTATTTAATGACTACTCTCAACGATTCCCATACAGAAGCATCTCATAAACAACCCTTGGCAAAAGCAAGTTCAGCAAATCAGATTTTCCCTCACTTGCTGTCTCCTCCAGTCTTGGAAAAGGAACACTGAGATAATGAATCTAGCGGGAGAGAAAGCACTCAAGGTTTTGCATCAGCAGAGAGAGGAGAGTTGTATCTGTCAGCTTCAACTCCAAAACCCCCAACTTCAACAACTGAAAGTAAAACTGAAACCCTGGGTCTGTATGAGCCTGAGTCCACCCGACTTCACCCACTCATGTTTCTTTCGTCTCATTTTTTAAAAACCAAAGCTTTTTATTCTGCTTTTTCCACGGAGCAGATACCTCAGCACTACGTTTACAACACCCTTCTTCAAAAAAAAGGAGAGAACAAATCCCATATTAAAGGTCCATATTGTCACACTGTTGAAATTCAGCAGGTCTGGCAGCATCTGTGAGAGGAAAGCAGAAATAACATTATGAGTCATCATAAAACTCTATACTTCTACAGATCCTGACTTTTAACAACACTGTAAAATATATGAGAGCAAATCAGCAAGTGTGTGGAATCACCATCTGTCCTTTTGTATTTTCAGATCTTTAAAATTATATTTTTGAAGGTTGCAGGTTTTCTGTTTTTGTGCTGCTGATCTCTATTTGTTATTCATAAATTGTTGCCATTTCCCGTGCCAAAACCCAGGACCCCAGTGTGGAGCTTATCACCCTGAGGGCAGAAATGTGCATTACTGAACTTGACTTTGATAGTGAAGAGCTGTCTTTCTGAGCAGTGAATAATCCTCCATTAGAATTGCACAGTTTTATAAAGTACTCAGGTGGGTGTGGCTAATCTCACCCATGGTGGGCTCTTGATCTTAGAAGGACATGGAGAGAATCAGCACACCCTCAGTTGTAAGGAATATTGGTACGCTCAAAGTAAGGACTGGACTAAACCTATTTTGTTAAGTTCTCCGGTGCCATAAACAAAAAGGCAGTGTCAACATTACTAAAGGACCTATTTCACATGTCAGAAAGAGATTTTTCTCCCTCTGTCGAGGTTGAATTTGAACGCAGAATTTTACAGAATTTAGTCCTCCTCCTCAGAGAGAATAGAGCCTCAACCTTTCTGACTGGATTTCTAATCTAATCTAGATTTTAGCTGAATAAAAATCATTGTTAGGGTGTCTTTAGGTGTGCCCAGTACTTTCCCACAAACGTCAAATTCACAGTTTCATGCTGAGGGTTTTATTTTCCCTGCACTATTAACCACACTTTCTTCTTTCACTATTTTCCCCCCTTAGCTTCAAACATAGGTTTCACAAAATGGTGAAAGAACTTGCACCTCCCTGTGACATCACTTTTCTACAGTCTGATGAAGGCAGTGGTCGAGGTGCAGCATTAATCTCCGCAGTTGCAAGAAGGATGGCCAGCTGATTGACCAGTAACATTGGAAATCTTGAATAATTTAACCGAAGTTAAATGATAAATTTCAGAATCCCTTTGGTGATTCTGCAGTATTTTCTGATAAACTGAAAATTATGACTTCTATATGGATCGCTGGTGAAAATACTTCAGTCCGTCCACTTATGATAAAAGCATGGCATGTAATGTCCCTTGGAAAACTTGTAATAAGCTGCAGATGGAAAACCCAAGCTCTAGTTTCAAAATATGTTTCAACAAGTTACTCACTCTGCTGTCAGTAAGGTTCGTGTTCTGGACAAAGTCCAACTCCCCCAATAGATCTCCTCATATTCGGAATGTTTTCATCAACCTGAAGCATGACTTCAAGAATTTGTGTTGAAAATCACTTGTTTTTTTTCCTTGTATTTTCACTAAACTGAGGCAATACAGGTTAGATTAGTGCCGCAGATAAAATTTGAGTGATTGCTATCTATTAATTGATGCAAGGTTGCAGGTCACTTTCTTGAACTCTGACTTTCCTGTTTTTCTTTTTCATATTTTCTTGTTACTTGCACAAGTTGTGGAGCTGCAGGCTTAGCCCTTTGTAGAATGATTTCAATGCCTAGTGATTACCAGCCTTTGCAATGTTAAAAACTACATAATATCAATCTTCTGAATAATTAATGTCATCAAGTGTTCATTTTCTTTTGATTTTATAGATTGTTAATTCTGTGGCAAGGTCTGTTCATAAAACAAAGCTTTTTTTTCAGAAGTCCAATAAAAAGCATGTTGTACAAAGTTTTATGACAAAGAATTCTGTTGGGATATTAACCGTCGAAATTAACATCTTTTCCCTGAAGCCTGCGCTTATTCTTGTGACCTTGGTTTCCATATTACCAGATAAACCTTTGAAAGCCATGTTTGAATTGAACTGGCAATCATACATGAGTCGATGCTGGTGATAGATATTCTTAATCGATCTGTTCAAACATGATGTAACAGAATTCTGGAGCAGGTGGGACTTGAAGTCAGATATTTTGGCCCAGAGGTGGGGACACTACCAATGTGCCACACTCCTCAATGAAAGGAGCTGATCGCAGCTCCTGACTGCATTATACTTTAAAGGTAATTTCTCTGAAGGAACAAATCTTCATGTTTCGCAACTATTCAGAAAGTTGCTGCAGAGTGCACCACCTCAATGAATTCATACACTGGAGAAATTAGCAGCAAACTGTTGTAATTTGTTCTTAAAAAAAAGTTGATTTACAGAGTTAGGGTTACATGACTTTCAAGGAAGTCAATGCAGAAAAAAAATTCAATTTTTAATTATTTTACTTGGCTTTTTTTCAGGCCCCAGCAGTTTGGATAAATTGAAGAATTTATCCAAAATTAGATTATTCTGATTTTTATTGTTCAAACACCATTTAATTAATATTCAGTATGTAATGTTACTGCAGCCAAAATTAATTTTTAATCTTCATTTTAATTCTTCTTAATGCAAACCATTTGTAATTACAAATCTCAGATGTGTACAGCTGAAAATATTCCTTGTTATGTTTTGCAATGACTGTAACACTTCCATTGCTCTGTCCGATGACAACCAAAGAATATAAATACAGTGTAATTCATTTTACCTTTTAAAATATTATGATAGCTGAAGTACAAAAAATAAATACTGCTGTGTGAAAAATAAAGAATAAATATTCAACTTAAGCAGTGTTTTCTGTCTGATTTGATCTCTTCCCATGTTGGGAATTTTATGTTTTATGGTAAATCTGGCTTGTATCCAGTTGCTGAACTGCACAGTCTGAATCATGGAGCAACTCTGAGGATGAGCAGAAGTTCTCACAGGTTGAACAAAAAAGGTTTGGACAAATATCTACTCTTCCAAATAAAAAAGAATACTTTTGAGCTCATTATTTCTTGAACTGTCAGCAGTAAGTCTTTAATTAAGCAGGATTCAGATTTTTCTTGAATCTTGCCTGACTCCATTATAGAGTAATTGATAGAAATTTATTGTTATTGTGAACTAGCATGAATCTTCTGTCATGTCAGAGGTTGATCAATGACACACCTCCTGATTCTTGACCGATTGTTTCCAACAACTCCTATACTGTGTACTTGATAAGACAGCAGTGACTAAGAATGTTAACTGTTTAATCATCTGTTCCAGAATTATGCTCACTTTTCAATGAATCATGTCCTGATCCCTAGTTCCTCAACTCATTTCAGCTGTTGATGTTGTCCAGTGTCAACATTTCTGCCTGATATTTGTCTGAACTTTTCCTTTCATTACACTGAATGTGCACTGTCTGGAATACGGGCACAATGCTGTCGATGAAAACATATGCTGCAGCTGGCAAAGTGGCAAGAAGTCAGTGCAGTGCTGAGATACAATATTCCTCACCAAGAGTGCAGTGCAAAAGATCGTTTACAATATATAACTGCAAAATAAAGATACTGTCTGTTCTGAATATTTTTAAGTCCTCAGCTTTATCACAATTCTTGCTTTGGCATCTGAATGTTCAAAGTAATTTTAAAAAAGCTTTATATCGGGCTGAAGGAGGTGAAGAAATCCAGATTTACAAAACAGTATCGCAGGACTTTTAATGTTCCACTGTATCTTCAGTCAGGTCTCAACTTTGACATCTGATCCAAAAGGTGACTCCTTCAGTAAGTAGTATTCCTTAAGTCCTGCATGGGATTTCCAACTTAGGTTATGTGCTGAAGACCTGAAGATTCCCTTGAATTCCCAAATCTGACTCATAAGCACCTGGGTTGTGATGGGAAGAAGACAGAAGCTGGTTGTTCCTGTTGTGCTGGCATACGTTCATCAATATATTCTAAAGGACAAGAAAAATCTCAAAATCTCTTTAAGTTGACACCAGTGACAGAGCAGATCATTAGTTGTCATTGGTTTAAATTGACTACCAACCAAATGGGGACCCAATGACTACATAAGTGAGGCCCCAGTAGAGTGGGTGTTGCATGTGAACAATGCACACAAGGAATTATGTTGGCTTCAAGGATGAATGTCACTTTGGAATGTCAGCCCTCTTTACACTATCTGGACTTTAGAGAAGGAATTTGCTTTATCACAGATGCTGTGACAGTCTGACACTGGGTTGCATATTTCCATGTAAGGTTTATCCTTCAGTGTGCATCTGTTTTTAGGCATAGAAGAGATAAAGAGAACTATAAAGACTGATACAACTTGGCCAATTGGTGTTTGTTTCTAATAGCAGCTCCACAAAATGGTAAGTAATCAAAAATCTTTCTGATTTCTATATATATATGTTAGTCCATTGTTTTCTTAGTGTGGTATAAATTATCAAGATCAAATAAAGTTAAAAAATATTTGAAATAGGTCACTTCATGCTAAACGTTTTTGCCTTCCTTGATAATTTATTTCTGCCTCTCTTGCTCTTAATTTTTCCAAAAAGGTAGAACTTTAATTCTTCCTTTTGTTTCAACCTTAACTAAAGATTAACATTTTCAAGCTAAATAAGCTCGAAGCAAACTTTTGCTATAGTGGTGAGTTCTAAAGTTGTTAATGATTTTACAGGATAATACTTGACTATTAGGAATCTTATTTCAATCAAATAAGTTGTTTTGTGGGAATGGTTGCAGAATAGCCATTTTTTAGTTTCAGTGATCTCACAAATTGTGAAAACCAGTTTAGACAGGTCACAAAAACAATGACACAACTGAGCTTAATTACTTCAGAGGATCATATTGTCAATGTGGAAGAATGTTCACGTTTAATGAAAGTTGAAAATTTTTGAAGTCATCACTGTAAATTAACAGAAAAATTCAACAGATATTATTTCTTGCCTCTTATAAGAGTTTATATTATCTCTTTGATTTTAAATATTGACTCCAAACATCTTTTGGGATGCATTCTTTTGTCCACTGAAATGGGAAAAAACTGTGTTTTAATTGTTAACAATGGATGTGCTTAGCAGCCTTCACAAGTCTGTCAGAAATTCGGTAATTATTATTGAGCCCTATTTGTGTCTAGCTTCCTCAATGCACAGTAAGTCTTCATTGTAATTGACATCGATATTTTTAAATGCTCTCTTTTTGCATTATTGCTTTAAAGCTTGGTTGTTTTCTCTCAATAACCTCAGTGACAGGATGGGATTTGTGGCCACCAAGAATATTGTTGAGAAGTCTAAGTAGTCATGATTTGTTTGTAGACTTGCCAGAATTAAACACTGATACCTTCAGGGAAGCAAAGTGGAGACTACACTAAATCCTTGTGGTGTTGAAGCATTGACAACAAGGGTCAATAATATAATTTTTCACTCACTTTGCAGAAGCACATTTAGCTCTTTCAATCCTACAACCTTTAGAGGTCACTCCACTCCAACAATTCTTCCCTCATCTGCAGAACTGACTTCAATGGATCTGCTGTAGAGATGCTGATGTTGGACTGGGGTGGACAAAGTCAGGAATCACACACACTCACACACACACACTCCAGGTTATAGTTCAACAAGTTTTTTAAAATCACAAGCTTTCAGAGCACTGCACCTTTGTCAGGTGACTTCACTTGACAAAGGTGCAGCTTTCCAAATGCTTGTGATTTGAAATAAACATGTTGGATTGTAACTGAGTGTTGTGTGATTTCTGACTTCAATTGTTCCACCATTAGTGCATGTCTTCAGCTCTCTAGGTCCTTTGATCATTATTTCTCAGGCCTCTCTGCATCTCTACATCTCCTCCTTTAAAATGATCCTTAACACCTACCTTGAAAACAAAGTATTCATTCTTCTGTCATCACTTAGTGTTATGTAGCCCAGTGTCAGCCTCTCTTTGATAAAGATCCGTAAAAGCATTTTGGCTGCAATGGAAATTTGTAGTGATTTTATTATTAATTCTTGGAATGTGGTGTTGCTGGCCAGATCTGTACCTCATTGTCCAGAGGGCAGTTAAGAGTCAACCATATTGTTATGGATTTGGAGTAACATGTCACACAGACCATGTAAGGGCGGAAAAGTTTCTTCTTGAAATGACATGAGTGAACCAAATGGGTTTTTACAACAATCAACTTTGGGTTTTATTCCAGTTTTTAAAAATTTAATTCAAATTCCACCATTTTCTGTGGTGGGATTTGGATCCATACCCTCAAAATATTGCACAATATACAATACAGGAACAGGCCCTTCAGCCCACCAAGCGTGCGCCAATTCCTAATCCTTACTTATTTCCCAAGCACAGTTTCTATCACTCTGTTTGCCTGCAATTCATGTACCTATCAAGAAATGCCATAAACATTGCTAATGTGCCTGCTTCCACCACCTCTACTGGCAGTGTGTTCCAGGCACCACTATCCTCCATGTGGAAAATTCTCTCTGCACTTCTCCTGATAAACTTGTAGTTGATCTTTTCGCCCTGGGAAAAAGCATCTGGCTATCTTCCCTATCTATGTCTCTCATAACTTTTACCTGATGCTATGGATTCTGAATCCAGTGACTTGATCACTGTGATACCACCTCCCCAAGCAGAGTGCTGTTCCTGATGTAGAAATGCTGATTTTATTCCCATAAGAAGCTGGGCATGAATATCATAGTATTGAAGAATCCAAAAGATATTTATTACTATTGAATATTTTACACAAACCTAACATTCCTCAAATATGGAACAGTCTGAACTAAGATGAAGCTTTTTTTTAACACAGAGGAGAATGCTTCCTGTCGAGTATGTTACTTCCAATGATTTGAGGTAAAATGCAGTGGGAGATCTTTATATCGTCAGCAGTGACGAGATCTTAAAAATATTGCCAGACTCACCCATGAGACACAACATGACAGTTGTGACAACAGTTTTGTCATTTTGAGAGTTCAATCATTTGTATTTGTACAGTGATTGTAATATCTTAATTTTACTTTAGTAACTAATACAGGTATTTCATCTGATTTTTAAGAACAAAACTGAGAGTTTTTTTTGATTTACATATTAAAATATAAACCCTTCGACTCTCATGACTATTGATAAATTCTTCACATCTTATGTGAACAGTACATTTACACTCAGAAAAATTAAACATCTGAAAGGCAGATGGTAAGTCGTCCTTAAAAAAAAACCAATGAGAGATAAATTAATGTTATACAAAAAAAAAGATGCTTGGCAATCTGATGCAGAATTTTTAGATGATATTATGTTTGAAAACGTTATCTGGTTTCAATACAATTGAGACTATTATCTCAGATAATGTAGTGAACTGGAGTGATTGACAAAATTTTATGCAGCATAACAAAGACTGACAGTGACTTACAGATCTCGACAATGATTACACTTTGGCTTGGCAAAATGCAGAACAATGGACACCAACTGTTTGTGAATGAAAGGAAGGAATATCTGTAACTGTAGTCGAGGGTGTTGTGCTGGAAAAGCACAGCAGGTCAGGCAGCATCCGAGGAGCAGGAGAATCGACGTTTTGGTCATAAGCTCTTCATCACTATGATAATGAAACATCGATTCTCCTGCTCCTCAGATGCTGCCTGACCTGCTGTGCTTTTCCAGCACAACACCCTCGACTCTGATCTCCAGCATCTGCAGTCCTCACTTTCTCCATATCTGTAATTATACCCAAATTCCGTGACCAATTGATGTATCAAAGAGAAGTAAATGACATTTGGATTTACCGGAACAAACTAAATTGGTGGACTCAGGATTGCTTGATAGATCTTAATACAGTTAAGGAGAGTGGAATGTAAATAGGACAGAAAAAAAGATGTACATGCAATTCAATGGTATCCAGTACCCCAAAAATATGATTATTAATATTTGTGCCATACTAGTCGGACAATGCTGTCAACAACAATCTTTATTGAATAAGGGACTCATCATGACAGACTTTGAGTATGAGCTGAAACAGGTTGTTGTGACTTGAATGGCATGGTGACTCTGTGGTTAGCACTGCTGCCTCACAGTCCCAGGGATCCGAGATTTATTGGAGCCTCGGGCGACTGTATGGTGTTTGCATGTTCTCCCAGTTTCCTCCAGGTGCTCCCATTTCCTTCCACAGTCCAAAAATATGCAGGTTCGTTGGATTGACAATGCTAAATTACCCATAGTGTACAGGGATGTACAGGCTAGGTGGGGTAGCCATGGGGTTTGCAGGGTGACACGGATAGGGAACGGGGTGGGTATGGGTGGGATGCTCTTCAAAGAGTCACTGTGGCCTCAATGGGCTGAATGAGCTGCTTCCGCACGATAGGGATTTTGTGATTTCATGTGGCTCACTGGTGAAGGCAGATTTGGCATATGGCTCATATTTTGTATGGATTGGAGATTGATGAGAACATGGTGCAATGTGCATTTTAAGGAAGGGGAGAATTGGCCATGAAGAACAGTTGGCTTATATCGTGTAAAAGTGGAAGGATGGCTGATCTTGAAATGGTATCTCTGCAGATTTTTCTCTTAAGATTTCAATGGGTGGAGAAAGTTTGTGAAATGTTGTTCAAGTGAATTGTATATCAGTTAAGATGAGGACGGAGAGAATTGCAAATGCCAGACAGCATTTTCTTGATCTAAACTTTGTTTAAATTGATACAGCAGCAGATAGAACCCATCTTAATATCTGTTCCATTCATTTGTTTTAATCATGATAGATTCTGCTTTCTCTTCTCATGAAAATAATGAAGTTCTCAATGATTTGTACCTTATTCCCTGACAAAATAACTATAACAGATACATAGACTTCTGGTTTGCTGCTTTGAGATATAATGGTTCCTGTCACATTGTCTTTTGGGGATTTTAGGCAAGCAGGAAAGCAGCTCGAGGGAAAGCTTCATCCAAACAGAACCAACGAAGCTCATCGAATGTCTTCTCCATGTTTGAACAATCTCAAATTCAAGAGTTCAAGGAGGTGAGGAGTCCATGTACTGTACTGTTCGTGATTATTGTTATGATTGAGGCTGTTGTGTCATCCCACGATGCCTTAGGTCACAACATGATATCAAAAGTTGTTACAGTTACTGACATGACCCATTAAATTCTGTGTCTGTATCAGGTTTTAACAAAAAAGATCTGTCAACTAGGATTGAAAATAAACAAGCATGACTGGTTTATTGTCAAAGCAAAACATATTCTCCAAGATGCAATAATTAGTTGTTGGGAACAGAGAACTGTAATTACTTATCCCTCTAAATATCCCCAAAACACAAATGGAAACATTTTTTGTGATAAATGGAAAGAATTGGATTCCTCTGTGAAAATCAGCCTTCTAAAAAAGACCTTATGAACCACCTACCTTTTCAAGACCCTCTCCCCATCTGATTCTAGCATAAATATGCCACTCATTATTCCTAAATTAACTCAGGTCTCACTGGATAGCTGCTGAAAGATTAGCATGCCTGGTGCTATTTAAAAGCTCTAGCATCTGCAGTCCTCACCGAGCTGCCTTGCTCGGTGATGGACAATCATTCTGAAGATGTCAGAGAAGGGGAAAGAGGCATCATGATTCTCTGACAAGGACAGGTCCTCGTGGAAGGGTTAGTGCAAAGCAGGGGAGTCCTCTTCCTAGAGGACCGGCAGAGGAGGCCACACCACCGGACGCTGGCAGCCTGGTCTGAGATCACCACTTGGCGAGGTGCGGTCTTACTCATGTGGAGGACTGGCCAGCAGCTCGGCAAGGAGGTCAGTGATGTTGTCCATTCTGCCTGGCTAAATGTCACAGCCTTATCTCTCACTCTCTCTCACTCTCTCTGTGACTATACCCACCTCCTGCCAATGGTCAGGTTCAACCACTCTCAATATTTCCTGCAACATTTTGCACTTGTTCTTGATCAGCCCACAACCCCCAAACCACGAACCCTGCATGGCCTCTGCACTTGCTACCCATTTGGCCGGGACACCTAGTCACCTGTCAACTTACTTAACTGTGCCATCTACTTTCACCTCTCTCAATCCTTCCCTTTTTCTCGGAGCAGGAGAAAACAGTCCTTCCATAATAAGGAGGAAGGACCCAGGATGGGTAGAAGAGTGCTCAATATCAGGTTTCTCGCCCATTACGAGGAGAGAATCTTGTCTCAGCATGTTCGATTTGCCAGGGATTATTGGGCCCATGTTCTCAACTGTGCGCATTCACTCTACTGTCAGTGTCATTGATTACACACCAGTTTGAACCATTAGCTGAGATTCCCTCTCTCATCCTTAAACTAACCTCACATTAGGAGAAAGTGAGGACTGCAGATGCTAGAGAATCAAAGTTGAGAGTGCGGTGCTGGAAAAGCACAGCAGGTCAAGCAGAATCCAAGCAGCACGAGAATTGATGTTTTGGGCATAAGCCCTTCATCAGGAATGAGGCTCAAAACCTCACATTGGTGGTTTTGCAGTCTCTTCTACATAACCACCCACTCAAGGTATGATCACGCCATTTTCATTCACCATGCATAGTTTAAAATTTCAGGACAATGGACGACGACAACAAATGTAGTTCAGCCACGAGTCTCCAGCCTCCGCTTCTAAGCGTTGGTAAGGCCCCTAAAATCCAGATCCGCTTCCTGAGAGACCTTCATATGAACCAATTGGCTTCTGAACTCTCCATTTCTCCACTCAGTTCATTGACATGAGCCTTTAACTGCCCACCTCTACCCCCCAGCCTCGACAACCTGGCAAATGAGATGAACATGCCACGTATGGACATATGCTCCTCCCCACCTTGGAACAGGATATTCCTGACCGTAGTAGAACACCCTGCCCACATGATCAAATTCCAATCGGTGTCTTAGGACATAAACCTTTTACAAATGCACAAGTCCAATCTTCACAATTGTCATCCCCTCTTTTGTACAGCTTGTAGTTTCTAATCTCGACAAATAGCTTGTGGGGTCCCTGATCCATAGCAACAGCCTCCTCCCCATCTTCAACTCCTTTTCCTCATTTCTCTTGATAAATATGCTAAGTGATCATGGAGACTTGAGTGACTTAACCGGACTGTTCTGGGGCAGATGTCCTATCCTCCCAGTCTAGCTGCTTTGGAGCCACAGCATTGACCATGAACTGCTGTCTGGACTGTAGATGGATGAACAGCCTGAACATCCTGACTGGATGCCTGACTGTGGCCAATTCCCTCAATTGGTATCGAAAGCCTGTCCTTGACTTACTTGCTAGGCCCCCCTTACTGATGGGTGCCCAAAACCGCACACAATTCTCCAAATGTGTCTGACCAGGGCCTCATAGAGCCTCAGAAGTACATCCCTGCTTTCATATTCAAAATAAATAGTCATTGCATTTGCCTTCTTAACTACTGACTCAACCTGCAAGTTTACCTTGAGAGAATCTTGCACTAGAACTTCCAAGTCTCTTTGCACTTCAGACTTCTGGTTTTTAGAAAATAGTCTATGCTTCTAGTCTTCCTTACCAAGGTGCATGACTTCACATTTTCCCCCTTTGTAGTCTATCTGCCACTTCTTTGCTCATTCTCCTCACCTGTCCAGCCTTCCCGTCTCCTCAATGCTACCTGTCCCTTAGCCAGAATGCCCTCAGTTCCTTCATCTAGATCATTAATGTATCAAGTGGAAAGATGAGGTCCCAACACTGAGCCTTGCAGAACATCACTTGTCATCGGGTGCTGTGCTGAGAAGGACTCTTTTATTCCCACTCTCTGCTTTTTGCCAGACGGCCAAGCTTCTATCCATGCTAGCACCTTGCCTCTGACAACATGGTCTCTTATCTTACTCAGTAGTCTCCTGTGCAGCACCTTGTCAAAGGCCTTCTTGAAGTCCAGGTAGATAACATCCATTGGCTCTCCTTGGTCTAATCTGTTTGTTACTTCCTCAAAGAATTCTAGCAGAACGTCCCCTTGAGGAAATCATGCCAATTCTGCCCTATTTTACCATACACTTCAAAGTATTCAGAACCCACATCTGAGGTTAGGCTAATTGGACTGTAATTTTCCGTCTTTTGCTTTACTCTCTTTTAAAACAGGGGTGTTATGTTAGCGATTTTCCAGTCCTCTGGCACCCTCCCTGATGATAGCGATTCCTAAAAGATCACCACTAAAGCCGCCACAATCTCTTCAGAACTCTGGGGTATAGTCAATTTGGTCCAGATCCATCTTCAGGCCATTCAATTTTTCCTGCACCGTCTCCTTGGTGATGGCCTCCAGCTCAGCTCTGCCCCTTGACTGTCTTGAATTTTTGGGATATTCCCGATGTCTTACACCGTGAAGACTGACACGAAGTAATTATTCAGTTCCTCAGCCATTTCCTTGTTCCGTACTACTATCTCTGCAGCGTCATTTTCCAGCGGCCCAATGTCGACTTTTGCCTCTCTTTTGCTCTTTATATATCTAAAGAAACTCTTACACTCTTACTTTGTATTACTGGCTAGTTTACCCTCATATTTCATCTTCTCCCTCCTTACTTTTTTTTTGTTGCCCTCTGTTGGTCTTTCTGAGCTTCCTAACCTCTGGTTTCCCACTGCCCTTCACCACATTATATGCTTTCTCTTTTGCTTTCACACTATCCCTGACCTCACTAGTCAGCCCTGATTGCCTCATCCTCCCTGTACCATACTTCATTCTCGTCGGGATGATTTTTTGCTGTGTCTCCTGAATTACTCCCAGAAACTCTTTCCACTGTCTTTCCTGCTAGACTCCTCTCCCAGTCAATTGTACCCTGCTCCTCCCTCATGCCTCTGTAATTGCCTTTATTCAGCTATAATAGCGTTATCTCTGATTCTATCTTTTCCCTGTCAAATTGCAGAGTAACTTCAGTCATATTATGATCACTGCCTCCTGAGGATTCCTTCACCTTAAGCTCCCTTATCAAGTCTGCCTCATTGCACAAACGAAATCCAGTATTGCCTGTTCCCTAGTAGGCACCACCACAAGCTGCTCCAAAAAGATATCTTGTAGACATTCCACAAATTCCTTTTCTTGCAATCCACTACCAACTTGATTTTTCCCAGTCCATCTGCATATTGAAATCCCCATTACCACTGCAACTTTGCCTTTCCTGTATATCTTGTCTATCTCCTGGTGTATTTTGTGCCCCAGCTCCTGACTACTCAGTTATTCAGTCTGCTTTTGGTCTCTTCAGTGCACAGGAGGCTACATTGTGAGCAGCGAATGCAGTATGCTAGATTTTAAAAAGTACAAGTCAAATATTGCTTCATTTGGAAGCTGTGTTTGGGGCGTTGGACAGCAAGGATGCAAAAGGAAGTGTTGAACACCAGACCTTCTGCAATGGTGTGAGAAGATGGCATGGAGGGTTGGGGGTGAGGAATTTAGAGTGACAGAGGAGTAGAAAGGAAAGATCAATCCCTGCAGCATGCTTACAAGAGATGGGAGGGGAAGATGTTTTCAGTGATGACATCCTGCGGGAGGTAGGAAAATTGTGAAGATTGATCCTTTAAATGCAGAGGTTGTTGGGTGGAAGATGAGGATGAGGGGAATCTTGTTGTTTTTCTTGGGTTGGGAAGGGAAGTGGTGAGGACAGATGTGCTTGAAATGGGTCTGACACCATGGAGGGCCCAGTCACCCATAGTGCAGGCAAATCATCAGTTGAAGACAAAGGAAAACATGTTGAAGGCAACACATACAACAAAGATGGAGAAACTGGGAGAATGGAAATAAGTCCTGACATGAAGTGGGGTGTGAGGAGCCACAGTCAAGATACTAAACTAGAGGGCATAGGTGAGTGGAGAAGGATCTGAGGGGAAACATTTTCTTACAGAGGATGGTATGTGAATGGAATGAACTGCCAGAGGAAGCGATGGAGGCTGGTACAATTACAACTTTTAAAAGGCATCTGGATGGGTATATGAGTAGGAAGGGTTTAGACGGATATGGGCCACATGCTGACAAATAGGACTGGATAAGTTTGGGACAGATAGTTGGCAGGAATGAGTTAGACTGAAGGGTTGGTTTCTGTGCTGTATAACTTGACTTGATGCCAACTGAGTATCACCCAAGCAGCCATTCGTTTCCTATTTTCAATAATTTTATATCTCTATAAAAATAAATGTTTGAAGAAAATGATTATTAATTTCACCATTTTATTCTCGAGGGTTGCACACACTTATTTGAAGAACAGTCATAGCAGATTTGAAACTTTAACTCTGTTTCTATCACACCAAATGGTGCCAGATCTGCGGAGTTCCTCCAGCATTTTGTGTTTGTTTCAGATTTCCAGCTTTCATTGTATTTTGCTTTTAGTACACACAATAATGTTGCTCAGATTGATCCTCAATCCCAGTCCAGATTAATCATGCAGGATTGGCAACCCCACACTGTGGAGGTCGGGAGTCCTGTGCAGCAATAAAACTGCTGAGTAAAACTTGCAGCTGAATCTTAGCAAAAACTATCCTGGAGACATTGTTGTCAAATTTCACGGAGGGTTTCTTTCTGTGTGGCTGACCACTTTTTCTCATGTTGTCTTCCCAAACTCACCTTATGAATTGTGCACAAGATCCCACGGTACCTCGCTTGTCCTATTCTCCTACTTGGTGCAGGCCGAAGTACCATTCACTGTCAGGACCTCGGCGGATTCCCAGTGCTGGTGCCATTTTTAAAGCCTGGCCATGCACCTGGTCAAGTGTAAGTGGTCTGCAACTGCCCTCCACGTTCATTTTACTTGTCCCAGACATGTCAGACATGGAGTAATTGGAATCCCACTTTGCTGACCAGGACTTAGAGGACCTGCTGGGCTGGCTATGCTTGTCATCACTACTCATGGAGTGTCCCCTGAGATGTTGGTGTTGGATGGAGGGTCAGAGTAGGAGCAAGCTAGAGATACCAGGTCATCATTCTGACCTTGATGTTGGAATTGTCACCATCCTTTTTTTTAATCTGGTGGGTAAGAGAATGGGAAACTGCATATCCAAAAGGAGAGAAGATGCAAGAATGAGGATGTGAATGCATGTAAATCAGCCTTTCACCACCATCTAGCTGTTTAACACTTGGTTGAAAATAGAATTTAGTGTTCTTAGCAGTGAGAAGCTAATCACTGGCCTTCTCACCCAGTTTTGCTAACTTTCTAATCACGGTCCATGCCATTGAGGGGCTGGAAAAGCTCTTCCCTTTGTCTTAAGTGGCTTTACAAAGTGACTTTCATGGCAGTAAATTTGTTGTTGAAGGCTCACTCATTGGCAGACACTCAGATCATTCAAATCCATGTGCTCTTATAAGTCGTGCAGTTTTGTGTGGTTTCTTAATTTCCAGATTGCTTCCTTTGAATTTTCTCCCCTTACCTGTCCGTATAAGCATCATCTCACTTGGAATTGCTTCTGTTCTTCTCCTTTGAATGAACCAACAACTGGAGGAGAGGTTCATCAGTTTCTGCCTAAGTTACCAGGAGAAAAACGGCAGTTAGACCAAATAAGACAGGAAATGAACAGTCGTCTACTAGTCCTATCAGCCAAGAAATATTTTCTTTGATATTTCTGAAGCAGTGCTGGAGAAGAATGCATTTCACCAGGCTATAACTGACCTTAGCAGTCTCCTGAGACAGGACCCATTGCCTGCTGGGTGAGTGACCATGCTTTACTAGTGGCTGTCAAAGTCACCACACAAGGAGCTATTTTCCCATTGGCTCCTTCCAGATTGCTGCAGGGGACATGATATAACAGTATTCAGTAATGTTGCATTCTGCACATCAGAAGCTGAACTATCAGCTTGTGTAAAAGGAGTCCACTTGATCAACGTGTGACTGATATTTAATCAGCACAAAAAGCAAGATTTGAATGATCGTATTTTCCAATATGAATGACCTCTGCAGGTACATTGTGATATTAGCCACCTCTACCAGTGCATTGTCCTGGAGAAGGGTTTTTGGAGGTAGTTCATTGTCACTAATCCTCCTGTTCTTCAGCCTGTCTCATGAGTAGCCACTGTGGATCAGAAAAGGAAAAGGTAACAGGTATTGTTGCATGATAGTAGCAAGTATAGCTATATTTCTCAGACATGATGACGAGGACCTTCAGGAGCTGGTAGAGATACATCTGGTCCCTCTGAAAGCTTGAATGGAGCTGCCAAGAGCCAAATGTCATCTTGAGCAGGAAGACCACATAGAATTATATGGCCCAGTTCTCCAGGACCTTTCTCACCTCTCTGGAAATGTTGAAGCCATTATTTCAGTCAATGCCAAGAAACCTAAACAACACACTCAAAGCAGGGACTTTTTAAATCAGAGATTATTTTCCATCAGAGAAAATATGTTGGGATACAGTGTCTGAGTAATCTGTGAAACAGTAAGTGGTCAGCCTACTACTGGGACTAACAAGAGACTATGAACCTATGTTTCCCAAAGCTGTGCACCACTTGAATTTTCCTCACGTTGTCGGTCTCTGCGTAATCTAATTTCTGGAGAATAATTCATCAGCAACTCTAGTGGCATTGTGTCATTCAACTCTATTGGTATTGCGTGATATATTCAATTACTGCTGGGAGCCATTATTTCTGGTGACTGATGGTGGAGTTGGACCAGCATGATCTTCCTGGCCAATTTTGATTGTTTTGTTCACAAGGTCAACAAAGACCATCCAAATGAAGTGTTATTTCTGATGACAGCTGTTCATCCTGTCGTGGCCAGATTTTACAGTCAGATTTCAATTTCATGCTCGACACAGACTTCTCAAATGGAACAAATGGTAAGTTTGAGGCTTCTTGCCTGGTTGACATTAAAATCCACTGGCTTAAAATGGACTTGGAGTTAAAAATCAGATCCATGGATTTTGTAAGAAGCAGAGTAAGTGATGCTAGGGTGTTACAAAGGTAAAAATTATTCAAGGTGAAAGAATTTGGACTTCCTGTTTTTTAAGCAGGATAAGGATTCAATGTATTTCCAAGAAAATTAGTTTTTGGGACACATGGAAGCACAGGAATGACAGATCTGATTGCAATACAGTCTATATTGTAAAGGTAATTCTCAGGCTGGTGAAGATCACATGATAAATGATGCTCATGCAATTACTGACCAAACCTCTTGTCATGGATCCCCAGGCCTTCGGCTGCATTGATCAGAACCGAGATGGAATTATCAGTAAACAGGACTTGAAGGAGACTTTTATGCAGCTGGGTAAGTGAACTGGGTCAGTTCTTGCTATTAACCTTCAGTTTTCCTTTCTGTCCAGTAGTTTCAAAACATTACAAGCATTATGTGATTTTTCAACATATATGAAAAGATTTAAGATAATATTTTCTAATCACCTTGTTCAGAAATGTTGGGACATACCTCCCAAAACACATGGGATGTGAATCCAGATCCCCTGGGATATAGGTCGGCACCCTATCATTGCAGCAGAAGAGCCCTGTCCAGTGATTTCAGTTTTAAAGCATTTACAGAGATGAATAGTGTCTGGGATTCAGTGTGACTGGCTGGAGAGACTGGCAATCGTGCAAAAGTGCTGCAATTGGTCCATGGTACTCATGGCTGATGCTTACTGGATTTTATCCCCACAGACCAATCCAATTTCTCCAGGAAGACACTGATCCAATTGTTAGAAAAAAATAGAAATGCTATCTGCAGTGATATGAACATTAACCTGTTTGAATATATTTATAGGTAAATTGAATACCAATGATGAAGAATTGGAAGAGATGTTGAAAGAGGGAAAGGGGCCAATGAACTTTACAGTGTTCCTCAGTCTGTTTGGAGAAAAACTGAATGGTAACGTAAAGACAGCGTTCTGACAGCAACTGGCTTATTCAATTAACTAATTCATATATGTGATGGATCTCAAATCTTAGCATTATCTTTTTAATAGCACTGGAAAGATTTATTTCTACTTATTTCATGTCTGACAGTGCAGTGGTGATGTAACCCATATTTGGAAGATGCCCTTGCCTCTGAGTCAGAAGGTCATTGGGTTTGATTCCAGTCCAGGTATTTGGGCATGAAACCTAGGCTGGCACATCAATGCCATCTTTTGAATCAAGTGTTAAAATGAAATGTTCCAACAAGGAGGTGAACCCCTCTACTAATGAAACCAAACAACCAGAAAGGCTCACTTTGCCTCATCATCTGTTAAAATATGAGTGACAGAGAACTCCCAAATTCCACTATTTAAAAAAAACATCAATTTAATTTTTTAACTCGAAAAGTGAACATTAAACAACAATTATTCACAACTCTAAGCCCCCTTTCTCTTAACTGCTTCTTATTTGCCTCCAAATTAATAACAATATGCTGTTACAGTAAGACACTTGTTAAAATTACATCAACTTCATTTCAAAACCACACAGCTGCTGTTGTCTTTTGTGACTTCACTCTTCTAGCTGCTGAATTCCCTGGATCATCTTCTTTCTTTTTACTGCGAGTATGATTCATATGAAAAGATATCTTTTAATACAGAGCATTGCTTAATTTCTTGGATCTGTCTTGATGGCAGTTGCTCTCTCTCCAATTTTAAAAATGCCCACATTTTTATATTCCCAACATTGGATCATCTCATTGGTTTGATGTTGGTAAAACAATAAATTCAAATTCAAATTGGGTTTTAGTATCCTGGGACATAATTTAAACTGATTGGTTACATTCAAATTGTTGTCAAAATAACAACCAAAACTCAGGTATCTATTTCACAGCCAAATGTCACATATTTTCAATTTTCCAGTAACTCTGGGACTGCCATCTAGTCATCGACACAGGGGTTTGTAAGCTCTCAGTTCAGAACAGCATTCATTCTCTCTTAAAAGTACTGTACATGCCTTCAACTTCAGAACAAAATTCTCTGTGCTCCATCAAGTGTATCTAAATGGCACTAATTTTAAGAAAAGCAGGGTAGTTCTCACCTGCAATGTCACCATTATTTGTACCTCAACGAGCATCACTCAAATACAAAATGCATGGGACCTTGCTGTTATGGACCAGACCAGACCCCCTCAAAATGTTGCAAGAAAGTAGTCTCGACCCTAACTTTGCTAGTTGTTTTAGAGTCATAGAGTCATAGAGATGTACAGCATGGAAACAGACCCTTCGGTCCAACCTGTCCATGCCGACCAGATATCCCAACCCAATCTAGTCCCACCTGCCAGCACCCGGCCCATATCCCTCCAAACCCTTCCTATTCATATATCCATCTTAAATGTTGCAATTGTACCACCCTCCACCACTTCCTCTGACAGGTCATTCCATATACGCACCACCCTCTGCGTGAAAAAGTTGCCCCTTAGGTCTCTTTTATATCTTTCCCCTCTCACCCTAAACCTATGCCCTCTAGTTCTGGACTCCCCGACCCTAGGAAAAAGACTTTGCCTATTTATCCTATCCATGCCCCTCATAATTTTATAAACCTCAATAAGGTCACCCCTCAGCCTCCGACGCTCCAGGGAAAACAGCCCCAGCCTGTTCAGCCATTCCTATAGCTCAAATCCTCCAACCCTGGCAACATCCTTGTAAATCTTTTCTGAACCCTTTCAAGTTTCACAACATCTTTCCGATAGGAAGGAGACCAGAATTGCACGCAATATTCCAACAGTGGCCTAACCAATGTCCTGTACAGCCGCAACATGACCTCCCAACTCCTGTACTCAATACTCTGACCAATAAAGGAAAGCATACCAAACGCCGCCTTCACTATCCTATTTACCTGTGACTCCACTTTCAAGGAGCTATGAACCTGCACTCCAAGGTCTCTTTGTTCAGCAACACTCCCTAGGACCTTACCATTAGGTGTATAGGTCCTGCTAAGATTTGCTTTCTCAAAATGCAGCACCTCACATTTATCTGAATTAAACTCCATCTGCCACTTCTCAGCCCATTGGCCCATCTGGTCCAGATCCTGTTGTAATCTGAGGTAACCCTCTTCGCTGTCCACTACACCTCCAATTTTGGTGTCTTTTGCAAACTTACTAACTGTACCTCTTATGCTCGCATACAAATCATTTATGTAAATGACAAAAAGTAGAGGACCCAGCACCGATCCTTGTGGCACTCCACTGGTCACAGGCCTCCAGTCTGAAAAACAACCCTCCTCCACCACTGTCTGTCTTCTACCTTTGAGCCAGTTCTGTATCCAAATGGCTAGTTCTCCCTGTTTTCCATGAGATCTAACCTTGCTAATCGGTCTCCCATGGGGGACCTTGTCGAACGCCTTACTGAAGTCCATATAGATCACATCTACTGCTCTGCCCTCATCAATGTTCTTTGTTACTTCTTTAAAAAACTTAATCACGTTTGTGAGACAGGATTTCCCACGCACAAAGCAGGGATGCTGCTGGCCAATTTACTTAGCTTTAAACAAAACAGAATTTCTTTACCAGATTACTGAATGAAACACAAACAAAAGAGAACAGAATAACTTGACAATTCCAAAAACTCAACTTAATGATGCTGTTCCAAATACTTGCTACAATCCCCATAAACGTCCCTTGGCACAAGGGTAAAATCAAAAACAAGGTCTTACAGGAGAGAAGTCAAAGAGAGGGGATCAGCATCAACCTGTTTCTCTTGGATCCAACAGCTTCACAACTCTACTGTTTGATAACCAAACCAAACAAGGGAATAGCTGAGCTGGGAGAACTTGTCACTCCCCTTTCACTGTACAAGTGTCTTTTTAAACTTACAAGCCTGAGGCAGTATCTGTTAGCTATAATCAAACTGGGCCTAAAACCCTTCAACTTAGACTTTTCGGAGTCTGTGTCTTATACGACCTCTCTGAAGAAAAACAAGGACAACATAACATTGTTAAAGGAGCAACCTCATGACATCACTGAGTGCAAATTGGTTGCTGCATTTCCTTAATCACAACAGGTACTGCACTGCAAAACATTTGTTTGGCTACAAAGTGTTTTGAGATGTTCTTATGGGTGTAACTGCAAGTCTTTCTTTCTGTTTTCATTGCCACATTATGCAATTTTAGCCATTCCAGCCCAAATGCTGGTGCTAGCAAGGGCAATTAATTTGAAGTTTATTTTATCTCAATAGGAAGTGACCCAGAAGAAACCATCTTAAATGCCTTCAAATTATTTGATCCCCAAGGAACAGGGCATGTCAAGAAGGATGAGTGAGTTGCAAAGTCACTGCAAATGTTGCATGAGGCTGTACTTTTAGTATTTCAGCTGATACCTTCTTCCTGTAAATTTCTGATATTCAGCATAATGTGATTAGCATCAGAACTTCTTGATACAAGCTACTTAAAGACAGTGTGGAGAAAGTGAGGACTGCAAATGCTGAAGATCAGTGTCGAAAAGGGTGGTGCTGGAAAAGCACAGTCAGTCAGGCAGCATCCGAGGAGCAGGAGAATCTTTTCTGATGAAGAGTTCATGTTCGAAGCATTGACTTTCCTGCTCCTCAGATGGTGCCTGACTGACTGTGCCTTTCCAGCACCACACTTACTGACAGTGTGTCCATAAATCGATCAAGGCAGTTGTTTACTTATGGTGATGCTATTAGTTGTCTTGCTACTACAAGTTTTCTAACACCTTGAGAGTTGGAAGCACTGACTGATGGAGAGACAGAGTTGTTATAGTGTTCAAGATTACACTTGTCTGTATGTGCAGCCCTTTAGAATAAAATGTTTTGGAGTATGGCAACACAAAGTTATGTCAATGATTGAGTAATTCGCGGGCATGGACTGATGATCCAAAGGTGTGACTACTGCGAGTTGACAGGCACTTTCACTTCAAATAATTTGAAAGTAAAAAGACAGGACCTTTATTGATGACCTTAGAAACTTCTCTGGCACATAAGACGATGTAGTATCCTGAAGACGTGAAAAGTGCTCTTGAATGACACATTACATTTGTTCAAATCACTGACCAAGGATAAAGAAAAGGCTGATTAGATTTCATGCATTTGAACTAATGGTGGATTAAACGAAGATAATTCCATACCATTAAGTTTAATCCACTCTTGATCAAATTTAGAAAAAAACATTAATATCTTGCATCTGAACATTGGGTATGCTTTTCTCTTGCTTTACAGATTTAAGAGACTCCTGATGACACAAGCCGATAAATTCAGTGCAGATGAGGTGAGATTTTGCTCTCTAAAATTGTATCACATCTGAGATACCTCAGATTCAAAGGTTTTCCCATTTTGACTTTAGGTGAACTAGACCAAACCCACAATTCTATTTGAGGTGGAACGGAACCCTTCAGGGAACATGCTTATTCCAGGGAAACTAACTGCCCACAAGGTGGGGCTCCAACTTGTGGAATGCAAATTTTTACCGAGTATGGTTGTCTCATAGATGATTGATCCTTCTCAGAGTGAAAAAATTGCTGTTACTCTGAGTTGTTTCAAGTCTTTGCCCGAGCAACTTCACAGTATGAAACTCTTTGTTTGGTGATTGTCCCTTACTCAAGTGGACACAGACAGTTGAAAGGAGAGATGAAAGGGGAATAACAAAACAATGAGAGATCTGTCAGAATAGATCGGGAAAACTGTTCCCATTGAGGAAAGCATCAGGACCTGGAGGGCACAGATTGGTAAATGAATCAATGAAGACATGAGGAGAGACGTTTTCATGCAGCACGTAATCTGGAAGGCACTGCCTGAGAGTATAGTTGAGGCAGGATCAACCAAGGCATGACTCAATTAATCAAAGCCAATAAGATTATTATCTGAGATGAAAGAATGTGCAACGCTCTGAGAAGAAGACTTATAAGGAGCACAAATAAAACTTGCTTGTCCAGAGAGCTACCACAAATGGAATAGATTGAATATTCTCTTTTTAAATGCTATTGTGCTCAGCTGCGCAGACCAGAAAGTCTAGATTTAATTCCCAGGTGAGATATTTTGTAATCAACCTGGTCAGAGATGTTATTATTTGAACCTGGGCCTGCTGGCTCAGAGATAGAGATAGGTAAATGACAACTGCACCGCAAGAGCTTCTAATATTCCCCTCCTGTGCTGTCAACAATCTGTTACTTTGGGTGGTTATCTAAATGATAGGAAACTTCGCTATCAATTGCACGTTCTCTAATTGGTGAAGACTAATGGTTCAGTTGGATTTTCTCTAATCAAGACTGAATAAAACCTAGGGTGTCAGGCATGAAGAATATCCTGAAATTGAAAGGGATAAAGAAAGTGGAGTTGAAAAGCACAGAGTTTATGATTATTTTCATAGTTTTATGAAATTGTAATTTGTTCTTTCACATCAAAAAAAATTTAGTGTTGCAAAGGTGTTTAAAAACCAATCAAATTCTATTGCGTAAATGTGTGTTACCCTGACAGCTGTGTGACCTGGTGTTATATGCTCAGTGCTTTCGTAATTTCTATTCTTGTTCCTTTCTTCCCACAGGTAGAGCAGATGTTTGCTGTGACTCCCATTGATGTTGCAGGAAACATTGATTATAAGTCACTATGTTATATCATCACACATGGAGATGAGAAGGAAGAGGCATAGTTTGAATGTTGTTGGTGTGTGGCTATTGCTGTCATTAATAAAAACATCAGTGATAATGATCATATGAATCATCTCTAAATAAAACACTGCAACTCAAATTGGACAATTAATCCTTCGATGTTTAGCTAAGCACAACTGCTCATGTCAAATTGTCACGCTCACTCTTGTACTGGCTAATGGCCACTAATAAATCATTTATTTCATGCCATTTTGTCACCTTCCCCTCTTGTTGTGAAGTTGTTAGCTTTTCACTGGAATACTTTCCTCTGATTCAATAATTCTAAGTTTTTATGCATGATTCCTGAGACTGCGGATACTGACTGGAGATTCTGTTATTGAGGGGTAAGCCTGGCCACACACAAATGCACACTTTACTGGGAGGCATGCGATAGTAATGAGAGACAGGAATCTATCTGACTTTTCCATCCTGAATCTTGCACATTGAATGGTATTTGGCACAGACTATGTCAAAGTTGGAATCTTCCCGTTCCCTGTGACTCAATGACTGACTGAATAAACACCCTGTACCATTGTTGAAAGGTATGACACTGGAAAAGGACAGCAGTTCAGCAGCATCTGAGGAGCAGGAGTATCGACGTTTCAGGCACAAGCCTGTCACAAAGCTAGCCCCTTTTATTCTAAAAGCTGTTCCTTGGCTCAAGAATACTCTGTCCTTGATTTTTTTTTTGTGAGAGGTAATAAACCGTGCCAGGCTTCAATCAGTCTGGTTTGGTACAGAGATCAACAAGATTTTGAGAGGCCTTTTGTTCATATGTAAACAGATGAGACTTCAGGCCAAAGTGGTCATGTTTTAGAAGTGAAGAAAAAGGGGAGTAAAAAGAAAGGGAAGTGGTCAGCTCTCTGGCTGAACGGGTTAATTTCAATCTTGAACTGGTTGGAAGTTCAACAGGGAGCTGTGTGGAAACTCTCTCTCCCTTTCTCCCCTTCAACTTCAACCTGTAAGCATGTGTTCCATTTATACTGGTTTTTAAAGGGAGTTTGCTTATTAGGACTGTTGTGTATATTTGGAACAGCATAATTAAGTCTCGTTGGATAGGTTGAGTTCTGGAAGGCTTCTTTATTCTATTCTTTGTGTTTCATTGTCTAATTTTGTGAATACATTTTTGTCTGTTTTAAAATCTAGTAGTCAATCTAGCTAACTGAATCATGGTAGTTTTCACTGTACATTGTTAGGAAACAAATTGCAAAGTTACGGCCTGAGCTGCCTGCTTAAGAATGTCTTGAGTAGTCTCAAGCCTCATGCCTGCTCCTCGGATGCTGCCTGACCTGCTGTGCTTTTCCAGCACCACACTTTTCGACTCTGATCTTCAGCATCTGCGGTCCTCACTTTCTCCTACCCTGTGTCATTGGCCAAGCTTAATATACTTCTTTTTCAATGGCTTGATCGTACTCAGGCAAACTTGCCTCGGTAACAGCCGGCACACATTTTGCAAATTTGGGTTTTTTGGCTGTTTCTCCATTTTTACTTTCCAAAACTGGTGTCACTTCAATTTCATGGAAAGATTCAGCAACAAAATCAATTGACTCAATGTCTTTGATAAAGTTAACGTGATAATTTCTCTGTGTCTGTGTCTGTGCCTTTGGTCACGGGCACTTGAATTCTTCATTCCCAATGGTCATGGTCAGACTGGAGTCTGTCCACTCAAAGTGAAGGGATGTTTAATCAGCGGCTACTTCTGTTGGAGGGAAACTGAGGTACTCAATCCTGGTAATTTGAAGTGGAAAAGAGAAAATAATTCTGAAAAGGGAGGGAAACTCATCATAGAATCGGGGATCATTTAAGGACATAATTAAGTAGCGAGGGAACATCGATGTTTGCCACTATGATGGTCTATTATGTTCATGGTAATATTTGTTTGAATAATGCCTAGTTGTGTCTTTTCAAGTTCTCGTATACGTGTGAGGTTCTGTTTTTGTTGTCTCACTTCTTCCTAACGAATAAATTAACAGTTGGTGACTTTGACAACTTCTAACAGGATTGAAATTCACCCTTCAATTCCAGTCAGTCTGCTACCTTTGCTTCAGCGAGAGGTTGAAATTGCACCATCATAGAATTGTCTTCAGGTTGGTGTATCTTGAAAAGGTACACAGTGCAGCATGATGTTTGGCAATGACCATACCGTCAGACCATGTCTCAGTGGATCATGTTCATCGGAAGGTATCGTTCTGATTGGTGTGTGGGAACATTTGGAAATTTGGTACTGATGAAGAGGATAGAAAATGCTTGGAAGAAAGGCTGTATTGTTGGGAGAACCTTGAACAACTAGGCTAAGCCTCCGACTCAAGCATGACTTGTGTTGCCTTCCATTCTCATGCAACTTGTAAATGTGCATAGGAAAATTGAAATTAGCTGCAACCACCCCAGAAGTGGGCAGAGTCCTTTATTTTCTTTGAGCATGTGGGCTCTGTCTGTGAGCAACATCAGGCCCTTCAAGGGGCAATTTTATATTCATCAGGCATTTTCATCATCCACACTGAAATCATCAGTAATCATTGTATCATGTTTGTGAAATGTCTGCAATGTCCAACTGAGTGAAGTGCAAATCCTGGTGATAAGACAATTTGACAGTGCTGTTGGTTATTATTAATTGAAGAGTAACATGTCTCTGTAAAGCAGACTTTAAGTGGCATGTGTGGTCCACAATCCACAAAGACAATACCAGATGTGTAGGTTGCACAAAGTTACAGACCCAATTTCCTTGTTGTGGGAGTAATGGGGAACAGATCTTGTTCCATCTTAATATATTGCATGACTTATTTTTAAAATTACACACCATCGGTCTCAAACCACATCCAGGGATGAGAACTCCTGTTGCTGTTACAACTATGAGTGTGGACTGCTTCTAGAGACTATTTGTTTGCAACCAGCAAGGTATGAACTGGTCAAAAACCAACTACATGTTTAATAGAATATCCTTTATTGTCATGTGTACTCCAGTACTAAAGTACAGGAGTGCAGTGAAAAGTTTTTACAATGGCTGCCTCCAATGACACCACCTTAGCTACTAATATTGGATACAAAAGAGGAATAAAAGAAAAATTAGTCATTATTCCCGACCGGCTGTGTCACAGCTGCACCGGAGAGTCCAATCTTGTGTCTAACTTGACACGAGCGAAATCAATCATCATTCCAGATGCATGTTAAATTCCAATGACACAAATAGCTTATTTCTCTGAATTTATTTATAACAACATAATAATACATAGAATCCCTACTGTGTGGAAATAGGCCATTGGACCAACAAGTGGACACCGATGCTCTGAAGAGTATCCCAGCCTGGTCCATTCCCCAATAATCACAGAACAGTTCTGTGCCACATGAAGAGGAACAGATGCCACTACTTTTAAAATTTTGGATTTCTCAAAAATGTTTCAAAGCTAGATGAATCAAAAGGGTTGCTTTTCAAGATAAGCCAACCTGAAGTCAATTCTATGATGATCCAACTTCAACCTCACGCTGAAGCCAAGGTGACACATGGGTTGACCACGGTCAGTCTTGCAGATCAGTCATACTAGATAGTTTTTTTTTGATGTGATATATTATTGTCACATGTACCAAGGTAAAGTGAAAAGTTTTGTTTTGCATGCAGTACAGGTGGATCATACCATACAATGTGCATTAAGGTAATAGAATAGAGCAAGGAATACAATGTTACAGCTGCAGAGAAGGTGCACAGAGATCAACATTAAATTTGAAATTGGAGAGGTCCATTCAGAAGTCTAATAACAGCAGGAAAGAAGCTGTTCTTGAACCTGCTGGTCCATGTGTTTAAGCTTTAGTATCTTCTGCCTGATGGACAAGGTCAGAAGAGATAATAACCAAGATGGCAGGGTCTTTGAAGATGTTGGCCGTAGAGACATCATGACATCGTTTTGGGGGTGGGGGGTGCAGATGGATTTTTCTTGCAATGGGCGGGCAATGGATGTGATAGAAATGCATGAAAGAGCAGTTGACGGTGAGGTGTCCCCGCTGAGCGAGTAGGAAGCACAGAAGACAGGAAGGGTTTGTAGTTTGGGAGGACAAATCAGCCGACAGCCATTGAAGGGATGTGATAGTGAGAGTTGCCATTCATGAGGCTTGGTGAGAAGTGTGTGTAGTTGGCAGAGTGAATATTGGCCCTGTCAGCATGAGGGAGCAGGAAGAAGATGGCGGTACTAACCACTGCCAAGTTGACGATCCTTGACCTGCTGGGAGGTATTCCATCCAGACACTGTGCTGCTCTGGGCCACTATCTCAGTCTCGGCTGACTGGATCTCGTGATATGGCCTCCTTTGCCAGTCAGCAGGGCACAGCACAGCCCTCAATTGCGCCACTCGATCCTCTACTTCAGATCCCTATCGGTGAACCAAGGCACTAACCTGCTTTTCTGAGGCAATTTCCTTGGGAATAACATTGCAGGACCATGGTGAGACAGACATCTCCTGGCTTACAAGCATCTGAGGTGCTGTGGAACGAACGTTTAAATGTGGCACCAGGTGTGCGAATTCTGGAACATCTGGGCAGTGACAAACACCCCCTTCTCTCCTGACCCACGTTTCCACAAAATGGGTACTGTCGAAGTCCGCTGCATGAAGAGACTAGAAGATCGTTTGAGAAAAATAAACTTGGGTCATAGTAAACTAGGGTGTGTTGAATCTCACTTCAAAAAAAATATTTTGCCTAAAAATGGGAATTTCAGCTGAACATCCCTCCCCATTCAGTCTTGGTAAAGGCTAGCAAGTAGATTGGAAAGGTATTCAAGCTTTTCTAATGGCTGTAAAGGCTGCAATTTGAAGTGGCTGGGGCTTTACTTTCCTGGAGCATCAAACGCTGAGGGGTGACCTCATCGAGGTTGATGAAATCATGAGGGGCATAGATATGGTGAATAGCCAAAGTCTTTTTCCCAGGGTCAGGGAGTCCAAAACTAGAGGGCATAGGTGACAGAGTAAAGATTTAAAAAAGGTCCTGAGGGGTAACGTTTTCTCCTAGAGATTGGTGCACATCTGGAATGAGCTGCCAGAGGAAGTGGTGGAGGCTGGTACAATTACAGCATTTAAAAGGCATCTGGATGGGTATGTGAATAGGTTTGATTTGGAGGGATATGGTCCAAGTGCTGGCAAATGGGTCTAGATGAGGTTGGGATATTTGGTCAAAATGGACAAGTTGGACCAAAGGGTCTGTTTCTTTGCTTTCTGACTCTATAACTCTGTAAGTTGGATCAAAGAGTTGGTTTGTTTGAATTGAATTGAATTTATTGTCACATGTACTCAGGCACAGTGAAAAGCAATACAAACAGTTGTGTCGACAGTGAATAATAGGGAAACAGCGGCAAAAACAAAAACACAGGTACAGGTGAATGTTGAGTTTTGAGCACATTCAGTATTCTGATTACAGTAGCGTATGTTAGAAATGGGGTAAAGTATTGTTTTTGCAGATATAGAAAAAACATACATAAAAGGGGTACAGCAAGAGAACTATTAACCTTGCAGGTATTTAGGGAAGAGTATCTCTACTTTTCAGTGTATAATTATGGTTAATTTAATACTAACTTTGGTGTGTAATTATTATAACAAATAAGTTATTTTTAAAAATTATGTTTTCAGCAAAAAGCTGAGATAACCGAAATGCTTGAGCGATACAAAATGATACAAGTTAATGAAATTCCGAGGATGGAATTGATACTAAATGTTAAACCTGATCTTGACAAAAATAATGTGCGTCAGCACTTAGAGAGAGGAAGGTTGCCAAATTGGGGAAGGGGGAAGTAATAAGGGTGGAACGCAGCTGGGCATTGGTATGGCATAGTAAGAGAGATTGGGTAATTAGGAGTCTGGAGAGATGACCTCACTCAGCTCAAAGGGTATAACTGTATACAAACCTGAGTTCTGATTTGCTCATTTGCTTATGCAATTGAAGCCCTTACTTGCAAGTTCGTAATAAATTGTCTTGTTTCCAGATTTGTTGGGTCTCGTCTAAATTTTATTAAGTTTGTTTCTTACAGGTAGAAACTGTTATGAAACCAGCTGGTGCGTGTGTGTTCAGGCTTCTGATGCCAGTCAAAAAAGAGAATTCCTGGGAAAGATTTGGGTGGGGAATAACAAAATGAAGCAGCTGGAGAACGGACCACACACACCTGGATCTGGAGGCGCCCGAGGAAAAGGTCTAAATGTCTCAGATGACGCAGATCGGGGGAAAAAACGCCCGAAAACACGGGCGTAAAATTTTTAAACTCCGTCAAATAGCGGGTGACGGAATCGGTCGCAAACAGCACATGGAGGGAGATCCTCAGGGCTGGGGAGAAAAACGAAGATGGAATCCATGAAATCGCCCCTCAACAAAATGGCGGCCTTGAAAAATTCGTCGTTACCCCGCAACAAGATGGCGTCCGCGCCCTTGTTGTTGTGGTCGCCGCGCGCGAGGCGTGACGGTTCGTCACGTGCCAGCGAGCCCGCCGCTTGGCGGGAACCTCCCAACGGAAATCCATCCCGAGCGCGAGCCGGGAAAAGCAAAGCTGCAGCAAGGAGAAGACGAGCAACCCGATAAAATTAACCGTGCCAGGCGGTGTCTGAGAGCTGAGAAAGGGGAGAGGGGTGGGGTGTTTATCCTTCCATCGCAGCCGTTCATCCACGTTGTTATGTTTTCCGAGCGGGCGGCGCAGCAGGAGCCGACTCTGCTGTCGGCCCCGCTCCCGGCCCAGCCGGGCCCGACTTTCCCCCGGGTCACCGCCGGCTCCTACAACAACCGCTCCGGCTGCTTCAGGCTGGGCGAGCGCTCCTTCCAGCGGCAGTACGCGCACATCTACGCCGCCCGGTTGATGCAGATGCGCCCGTTGGTGGAGGAGAGCGCCAGAAAGAAGTGGGGTGAGTATTTCCCCCAGCTCCACACACAGCCGCCAGAGATGGGGGGGGGGGGTGACGGGTCAGGCGCCAACCGGCGGTGGGTGGATGGATGTTGGTTGAGCGAGGAATGGAATGGCATTGTCCTGAACCGCGGTGAAACACTCGGTCTGTGCGGTGCGTTGATTTTATTTCAGGATTGAATCCGCTGCTCTCCCCAGCGGCTCCATCAGGCTGAGTGTTGCTGTTCACTCGGGCGCCGCATGATTCTCCTGTTGTGTTCTGCAGGGGCCGATGTGCCGGTCAAGAAGCTGTGTGAGCTGCAGGTCGGCCAGAAATGTTGTGTGGTTGGCACCCTCTTCAAGCACATGGAGTTGAAACCATCCATCCTGCGGGAAATCAGTGAGGAGGTAGGAGTCCTGCTCTGGGACCCGTCTCAGTATGAGCCTCTTGAGGACGTATCCTTCACCGTCACCCTTGTATTTGGCCGTCGCTCTCAGCCCAGCGAAAGGTCTAGTACTTTTAATCAGCATGTCCCGATTCCTTTGCGCGGTGAAGCATCCACCATTAGAACATAACGAATGAGAATTCGTGCACCGTTACTCCAACTGGGGTGATGCTCAAAGGTATGGACTCGTGCAAACCATTGCCCTGTTCATATTTGCAGAGTATACAGGAGTCTTATGTGTTACTACATTAGATTGGTTTGCAGTGCACTGCCATTCATTTAGATTGCTGATAATGGTTGTGGTCTTGTCTGTGCTTTCTGGTCTGCACAACTTTACTCGAAAGTTGAACAATAAAACACTGACCTGTAAGAAATAAGAATATGACTCAAGTTGTGACTAACATTTACTCAACACCTTGAGCCTGTCTGCCACTGAATGGGACCATGGCAGATCTGACTTGGCTCACGTCTACCTCTCTGCCCTTCCTCCATCTCTTGATTTCCCCACATTGTGAAGAGTCTTACCGATCTAAGCATTAAATAGTGTTAAGGACTCTCCCCCACATCTCTCTGTGGCAAGGAGTTCCAAAGTCACTGAATACTTTGAAAGAAGAAATACTTCTTCACTTCAAACTTAAACCCCTCTGTTTCTCGCCCTTAGCCTGAGAGTCTGCCTTCTGGTCTGAAACTCCCTTCTGAGGAGAAGCATTCTCTCAGAATTCAGAATGTCAAGCTCCTTCAGAATCCTGTATGTTTCAGTGAGATCACATCATTCTTCTCAACTCCAGTAGGCAGAGCTTTTGCTCATAAGATTCTTTCTTCCTTGTTTCTCTTTTCCTTGCCACACGACTTGCGTTCCCACCCCTCTACTGTTCTAGTTTAAATCTTCCCCAACCACAGGAATAAATATTGCCCTTGGACGTCAGTCTTGGTCTGCTCAACTGTAACCTGTCCAGTTTGTACTGGTCCCACCTCTCCCAGAACCAGCCCCAATATTCCAGACATCTGAGACCCCCCTCCCCCGCCAAGTTTTCTGGCCATGTATTCAACTGTTATATCTTTGTTTATACTTTGACTGGCATGTGGGTAACTCCCTTTGAGTTGGAGCCATAGAAATGCATGTCTGTTTCCTTTCCTGTTGATCTATAACAATTGCATTCACACTCTTTTTATATTCCTCCCCTGTGCAGCCACGTCGACTGTGGTGCAATGAATTTACTGGTTTCCCCTGAGAGGCCGTTCTCTCCAAAAGCATCCAAAGCACTATATATGCCAGACGACTGCGACCACTAGGACTTATAACAGCACACAAACCAACAGCCACTCTCATACAACAACTCACCAGAAAGAAGGACCCGATACCCAGCATGAGCAAAACTAATGTAGTGTACAAAATCCCATGCACGGACTGCACAAAACACTATATAGGACAAACAGGAAGACAGCTAACGATCCGCATCCACGAACATCAACTAGCCACGAAACGACACGACCAGCTATCCCTAGTAGCCACACACGCAGACGACAAGCAACATGAATTTGACTGGGACAACACTACCATTATAGGGCAAGCCAAACAAAGAACAGCCAGGGAATTCCTAGAAGCATGGCACTCATCCACAAACTCCATCAACAAACACATCGACCTGGACCGAATATACCGGCCACTATAGCGGACAGCTGAAACTGACAACCAGAAGCGGCAGGGACAGGCCACTATAAATGCCGGAGGAAACACCACAGAAGTGCTTCACAGGAGGCTCCCAAGCACTGAGGATGTCACCTAGACAGGGGACGAAACGTTTGCAACAAAAACTTCCAGCTCGGCGAACAGAACCACAGCAACGAGCACCCGAACTACAAATCTTCTCACAAACTTTGAGTACTATATATGTTTTGCACAGTAAGAGCCACGGGGGTTTCCTGCACTCCCAGCTTTGACAAAGGGTCAGTTAGACTCGAAACATCAGCTCTTTTCTCTCCTTACAGATGCTGCCAGACCTTGTCCTTTTATTTGTCCTGGTAGTCACTCATTCCATTTCTGCCGATGGAGTCTCAGCCTGTGATGTGCCAACTTATATGTACTGCTGTCCATGGGACTCGCAGCTTCATGGCTGCTCCAATGTCCCCAGCTCCCAAATGGTTTACTTCATATTCTTAGATGGTGATTCCTGGTTCTGGACTCCTCCATCAATGGGAACTTCCTGACAGTGTAATAAAGGGGAGTACAAATAAGGTACACCCTCTTCTCTCGATTGGGAAAATTACCTTAAAGAATGGACACCTGATGTGGTGGGAAGGTCTCTACTTGGCAAGTTGGACTGACACAAATATTACAGGAATTGATATTACAGGAACATGCCCATGGCTGGTTTTGAAATTGTAATTGAGAAACATGACACTGTTTGTGCACTTTCCCAGCCTGAGCACCACCTTCTGTCGCTTCCCAATTCTTCAACATGACCTGTCCCTCCATCTTTCTTTGTGTCACCTGCAAACTTAGCAGCCGTGCCCTCAGTTACTTTGTGCTGATTGTAGTCCCAGCACAGATCCCTGCGATACTCCGCTAGTAACTGGCTGCCATCCTGAAAAGATCCCTTTATCCCCACTTTCTGCCTTCTGCCAGTTAACCAAAAGTCTTTGCATGCCAGTACGTTGCCTGTAATATCTGAGCAATTTCTCATGTTGTTCGATAGATGCCAGTGCTGTAACTGTACTGGAACAACTTGGTGAGAGGAACGGTAAGTTCTGGAGCACAAGTCTTCCATTCTGTTGCTGGAATGTTGTCGGGGCCCACAGCCTATCAGGATCCAGCGTCTCCAATTGTTTCTTGATATACTGTGGAGTGTATCGAAAAGGCTGAAGACTGATATCTAAATGCTGGGAACTACTAGAGGAGGCCAAGATGGATCATCCACACAAGGCATTTCTGGCTGAATGTTGCTGTGAAAGCTTCAGTCCTAACTTTTACCTGATGTGCTGGGCTCTTCCATCGTTGAGGATGGGGATATTTGTGGAGCTGTCTCCTCCAGCGAGTTCTTCAATCATCCACCATCTTTCTTGTCTGGATGTGGCAGGACTGCACAGCTGAGATCTGATCTGTTGGTTGTGAGATGCTTAGTTCTGTCTATTACTTGCTGCCTATTCTGTTTGGCATGCAAGTAGTCCTGCACTGTTGCTTTAAGTTGACAAGTCATCTTCAGTAAAACTTGGTGCTGCTTCTGGCATGCCCTCTGCACTCTCCATGGAAACAAAGTTGATCCCCTGAATTGATGGTAATGGTTGAGTGGGGAATATGCTGTGCCATAAACTTACAGGCTGTTTTGGGGTACAATTCTGCTGCTGTTGATGGCCCTCAGCATCTCAAGGATGCCCAGTCTTGAATTGCTAGATTTGTTCTCAGTCTTTCCCATTTGGCACAGTGTGCCAAACAACATGGCGGTTAATCTCAGTGTACAAGCAGAACAAAAACAAAAGACCCTATTCCCATCATATGTAAGACTAACATAGTTTACAAGATTCCATGCAAAGACTGCACTCAGCACGATAGGGGACAGGCAAACAACTTCATCCATGAACACCCAGCTAGCGTCTAAATGCCACGACCAGCTGTCTCTAGTAGCCATACTCAAAGATGACAAGGACCACAAATTCAACTGGGACAATGCAATGATCACAGGGCAAGTTAAACAAAGATCTAAAGCATGGATTCCATCAAGAAACACACAGACTTAGTCCCAGTATACCGGCCACAACCACGAACAGCAGGAACAGAAACAAATAAATTCCAGAAGATATTGGACAGCAGCGCTTCACTGCAAGCTCCAAAGCACTGAAGATGTCACCAAGACAGGGGATGAAATGTCTGCAAGTCATACCCACAACTATAATGTCCAGAGTCCATCTCTTGCTGGTGGTATACGACACATTCAGGGAAGGTGATGGTCATAGCTGGGGCATTATCTGTAAAGTATAATTCTTTGAATGTGACTGTCTCAGCATGATGCTTGACTTGTCTGTGAGACAGCTCCCAATTATGGCAAGAGCCCTCAGATGTTAGTAAGGAGGACTTTGCAGGCTTGACAGGGCTGTTTTGTGCCATTGTCTTTTCTGGTGCTAGGTCAATGCCAAGTAATTTTGTCTAGTTTCATTTCTTTGTGACTTTGGTACAACTGAATGGCTTGCAAGACCATTTCAAAGGGCTGTTGAGAGTCAACTACACCATTGTGGGTCTGGAGTGACATCTCGGCCGGACCAGGTGGTAATGGCAGATTTCCTTTCCTGAAGGACATCCGTGAATCAGATGGGCTTTTATGACACTTGACCGTGGTCATCGACAAGAAACTCAACTGGACTCACTACATAAACACTGGCTACGAGAACAGGTCAGAAGTTATGAATACTGTGATGAGAAACTGAACTCCTAAAAGCCTGTCTGCCAACTCCAAGGCACAGGTCAGAAATATGATGGAATACTTCCCATTCTCCTGGATGAGTGCAGCTCCAACAGTATTTGAGAAGCTTGACACCATTAAGAACAAAGCAGCCTGCTTCGTTGGCATTATATCCACAAGCAATCACTCCTTCCACCACCGATGTTCAGTATTAACAGTCTGTACGATCTACAAGCTGCACATGAGAAATTCGCTCAAGATCCTCACACACCTTCCAAGCCCATGACCACTTTCATCTAGAAGGCCAAGGGCAGCAAATACCTGAGAATGCCACAATCAATAAGTTCCCTTTCGAACCTCTCCCCATTCTAATTGCAAGTATATTGCTGTTCCTTCATTGTTGCTGGGTCAAAATCTTGGAATTCCTACCTTAATGGCATTTCGGGTCAATCTGAAGCAGGCAGTCTGCAGCGCTTCAAGAAGGCGGCACATCATCACCGTCTCAAGGGTAGCTAGGGATAGGCAATGAAGGCCGGCCAGCCAGCAATGCGGCCTTCTCACAAATGAATAAATCTTTTTTTTTAAAAAAGGCACCATGGGCTCTTAGCTTATTTAGCAGTTTCATGTGCATCACCTCCAAGGCCTTCTGGAAATCCAAATAAATGACAGCCACTGGCTCTCCTTTATCTAACTTGCTTGGTGCCTCATAGAATTCCAACAGATGATTACGCTTGACTGTTCTTGACACAGATGTGCTGATAGCCTTATTTTCCAATGCACTTTCAGGTGCTCCTAAATCTCATACTTCAAGGCCTCCAAAATGTTAACGTCGACTGAGGTCAGGCCAACTGACCAATAATTTTGTCTTTTGCATCCCTCCCTTTAAACAAGAGTGTTACATTGGCCATTTTCCAGTCATCTGGGACCCTTCCTGACACCAGTGATCCCTGAAAGATCACCAATAGTGTCTCTACAATCTCCTTCACTCTTTCCTTAAGAACTCTGGAATGTTGGTTGTCTGGTCCAGGTAGTTAATCCACATTTAGATCTTTCAGCTTACCCACTTGCTCTCTCCCATACGCTTCAAATTCCCTGAAACCTGACATGGATATTCAAGAGAAGAACTACTTAGCAATGAGAGAAAAGGAGGGACAGATCACCAGCTCTGTGTTTTGTGTTATGGACCACACCAAAACCCTTTGATATGTATCAAGGAGATAACCTAGGCTCTAACTTGTTCTTATTTAAAGGCAAATGAAATGTTCTATGTTGCAGTAGTAATTCAATAGCCACCTGTGTGGAATCGCAGGAGATGGGTAAGATAGTAAATGATTATTTTGTGTCAGTATTGACTCTGGAGAACACTATGGAAACTACAGGACTTGGAAAAATAGATATGATATTTTGAAAAGTGTCCGTATTCCCGAAGAGGAGGTGCTGGACATGTTAAAATGCAGAAAGGTGGATAAATCCCAGAGGTCTCATGAGGTGTATCCCAAAATGAAGTGGCATGTTAAGGAAGGGATTTCTCGTTAGATCATGTGGAGTCTAGGGGGAAGATAGTCAATTGGAAATGAAACTGGCTGAAAGATGGGAGACATGATGGTGGAGGGGTTTGTTTCGAACTGGAGATCTGTGACCAGCAATATGCCATAAGGATCAGTGCTGGATCCACTTCTTTTTGATATTTATGTTAATGATTTGGACATGAATTTAGGAGGAATCATAGATGTGCAGCATGGAAACAGACCCTTTGGCACAACTCATCCATGCCAACCAGATAGCCGAAATTAATCTAGTCCCATTTGCCAGCACTTGGCCCATGTCCCTGGAAACCCTTCCTATTTATATACCCATCCAGATGCCTTTTAAATGTTGTAATTGTACCAGCCTCCATCACTTCCTCTGGAAGCTCATTCCATGCACGTACCACCCTCTACGTGAAAAAGCTGCCCCTTGGATTCCTTTTAAATCTTTTCTCCCTTGTCCTGCTTCCATCCTCAGTCAAAGCAAAGCACTCAGAGACATGGTATAGTTTGATCTCTTTCATCTTTATTCCGGGCCCTGAGTGTGAGAGAATAATTAATAAAGAGTAAACCATCTGCTGTTACACAGTGATTAACTGACTTGAAATAATGAATGTTTTTCCACCTTGTTAACCCATTACACTTACCTCCAGCACCCCATTGTTACCGAAGTTCTTAGCAGATCTGAATCATGCTCAGCTGAACCTCTTGTTTCACAAAACTCAACTTTTTCCCTGCCTGCTTGTACCCTACACATATTCTCATCCCCTCCTTTTATCATTTCATGATAACCAATGGCCTTACCAGCTTTCATAAGACGCTGACAGCCAATACTTAAGCAAGTTACTGACACACTGCATATAGTGATTGTAACAACAAAAATTACTAGTCCGTTTCAGTAAATAGAATTTTAAGAATCCTCCCATGTGGAAGAATAATTCACCAGTAAAGTTGTTAAATCTACACTCCTTAGTGACCACTCCATCCCCTCCAACTCGAGTGGAAACAAGTCAGTTCTCCCAAATTTCCTTCAGTAAAGTTCAACCTGAAAACAAAATTCAGTCTGTCCTTGTGCATCACTCCACAGAGAAATCCGAATTCTTGAATAATGGTAGTTAAATACTTAACAAAACTGAAGAGACTTTCATCCTTCTGGAGATATTTCAGATGGAGGATATCAGCACATTTGAGTGTGCAGTGCAGCAGCTGCAAACTGCAGGCTAGGTGAATGCAGCATTCTTTGCTACATCTGCTCCAGCTCTGGTGTTGAAATGTAACAAAGCCAACTGGCTGTTGTCATGTTAGTTTGATTAGTGAACCTTCATATCCCTTAAATGATTGAAAGACAAGGTAAAACCCGCATGGTTTAATATCCATAGGAAGGCCACTGACAAAAATTGTACAGACCTCCTCTTCACTGTTGTTAGCTTTTTTTCATGGTCATGACTGGGGAGCTGACTGAATCCGTTGGATCAGGTTGCGGAGGGGTAGACGGTGCTCTGAAGGTGTGCTTTACCTGCAAATGGGGAAATTCTACAGAAGTATCTTTGCACTTCCTCTCTCATTCCCTCCTTATCAAGGTGGTTAACAGTATAAAGACAGTCGCACATTTAACTACACTAAATTGTGTCTGCCTGTTTTAACATTCTTTGAATTCTTGAAGTCTGTTACTCTGTTCACTATTTATAGCATCTATTTTTGTACAATCAATAAACTTCTAAATTCTACTGCCAAAACAATTCAGTCAATTGTAAACAACAATCAGTGCTCCTAAAATCAAACCCTCGGGTGCCTCCATTTAGATTACTCAAAAGTTATTTTCTTTTAACAAATTGATACTTGGCTAATGTGAACGCTGTCAGCATAAGTATTTCAGAAGTCTGGAACAGAAAGAAAACATGAAAACATTTAGCAATTAAAGAGGTGGTTTCAGTTAAGCTTTAAATCTTAAACACTTGTGGGAAACAAATGCTGAATATTTTAAAGTATGTTTTCCAAATGAAATTTCCCAAGTATGAATAGTCGAACTTCCAGTGACAACTTCAGTAGAGATCAGCATCTTTGAATTTGCAATATGAAGGGGGCCAATGAAGTCTTAACAATAATGAACAGAACTGAACCAATTCAGCCTCCAGTTCTGATATTCTCTCAAATCTTAAAACATAAAATTGAAAATGCACTGTTCTTTTTGTGAACACTCTGCATTAAAAACATAGCAGCAAAGATTATAATACAATACTCTCATCTGGTGAAAGCAGGACCACTGACCCAACCGTTCGTTTTTAAACAGGCATTGTAGAATTGCTAACACATCAGGAGCTCAAGGCACTTAATCAGTTTGTTTTAAGGATACAAGTTTGATAGTTTTAAAAAGGACATAATATTGTACACTTAGAATGTAAAAACAAAATCTTCCCCATTACAAAGCCTGTAAAACACATTGAATTAAGATCCAGTATTTTCTGAACCAGTATTTTAACAAACCAAAATATTTAAATATCACATACTCTCAGCATGGCACAATTTGTGCTGAAACTTTCCTTTTTCAGTGCAAGTATTAGTACAACCTTAATTTCAGCATTTTCTTGTTTTATTTTCCTTCTTCTCACTGAAATTATACTGACAAAAAAAAGAGAAGGCCCTCTCAGCAGACCACATGGTAGCACAATCCAAGACAACACCCCCCACCCCACCCCCGCCAGAACAAAGATTCGCAGAGAATCTCAAATTTCACTCCTCGGAGGACTTAAACCTCAAATCAACCCACCCAGTAGATTTGAACCCCAGTACTGCGCAGAGGATTCTAACCTCAACCGAACCCACCCAGGGGACTCAAACCCCAGTATCACTTCGAGGACTTGAACCTCAATCACCACCCCCTCCCCGTGCATCGCAGAGGACACAAACCTCTGCTAGCTAACACACTTGTGAAACTATGTCTCTCAGCTGAACTAATTACCTTTCGAAGATTCTGTCGAATAGAGAGCTATCGAGCGAGGGGGCTGTCTCTCGCACACAAGAATATCGAGAGGGGCCAAGTTTTAAAATCTTACCTTGAAGGCCCATCAGTCTCACGGCACCGATGTTCAAGGTGGTCACTTGTGCTGTCAGTCTGGATCCTGCCAACTACACCAATATTTAGTCACCCCATTGCCCCCCCCCAAAAGTTTGACAACAGTTGTTTTACATCCTTCATTATTTCGAGCCCTGCGGGAAGAGAGAATGATTGCCCAGTTCTCTGGAACAGCACTTTCTAAATAAAGTATATAGTCATTTTACAGGGAGAAGCATCCAGATAAGGCAACATACATATTAATTAGGTGACTATTACAATAAGCGAGTATCAGTCAGAAAAAAATTAGCCATCTGCTGTTTCACAATGAATTGACTTCACATAAATGAATACTTTTCACCTTGTTAAACTAACCTCACATATGGAATGCTACCTCATCTTGTTAAATGGCTGTACATAATGAATGCTTTTTCATTTGTTAACCCATTACCCTTGCCTCCAGCACCCCCATTGTTAACTGCAAGTTCTTATCTGATCTGAGTCATGCTCAGCTGAATCTCTTCTTTCACAAAACTCAGAACTTAACTCTTTCCCTGCCTGCTTGTATCCTATACGCATTCTGACAGGGATATGTCAAGTAAATCTTTTCTAAACAGCTTCCAATGCTGTTCTGTTTACCAAATGAGACCAAAGCGATACATTCTTCATATGTGATCTCATGTTGACATCTGCTGTAAAAATTTGCAACGTACAGTTTACTTCTAGTTGTCTTCCTGATTACTTGCTTTATCTGCTTACCAACGTTTTGCGATTCATGTACCGGGTCACCCACATCTTTGCGTAATACGAAGTTCTGCACGTGCTCGCCATTGAATTTATATATAGCTTTTCTTGTTTGCTTGCTTCACATATCTATATCCTTCTAGTGCTTTCCATCTTAGCTTAACCAGTGTTCTCATAGCTACCTTGGCATTATTGGCAAATCTAATACCATGTATTTAGTCCCTGTTGCCAAGTTATTTATGCACATTGCAAACTGAAATTTGTGGTGTTCTTGTCTGTGACAAGCCATTAGTTAAAGCCTACCAACAGAGAAAGACCATCCGATTTCTGTTTGCCTTGATAAAGGACTGATTTGTTCAAATGTTCAACATCTCTGTTCTTAGCTTGTGTAACTTTGACTTGGTACCTTTCCAAATTGTTTTGAGAAATCCAAGTAAGTTGTGGCTGCAGGTTCCCCTTGAACAACTTTGCTTACTTTCTCAGAGAACTCTTAACAGGTTAGTTGAACAAATTGAACAATCCCATGGTCATGCTACTGATAACATTGTGATGTCATCATGTTTTAACTAAATAAAGAATCTTATGTATGCTGCATGTTTCACTAACTAGCCTATAGCTTCCTGTTTTCTGTCTTTGTCTTTTATTGAACAAAGGTGTTGCATTAGCTATTTTCCAGTTCACTTGGACCTTTCCAAAATCTGTGGAATTGTTGGAAAATTATTAGCCCTGCATTAGCCACTTGTTGAAAAAATGTATGGTATAGGTAATCTGGTCCTGAGGACTTGTCAAATTAGGTCTCATTGTTCTTGTACTTTTTCTCTAGTGACTCATTGTTTTAGGTAGCTCAGTGCCTGTTAATTTTCAAGGATCTGCTGGAACTTTCCTGAAGACACACAAAAGATGCATGTTCATCCCCTCTGCCTTTTCCTTGTTATCTGTTTAGTTCTCCAGACTCTCTCTCTCGAGATGAAACAGTTTTTCACCTTTGTACTTGGAGAAACTTGATCTGTTTTTAATATTACCATATAGTTTTCTCTTATTATCTAAATTGTCCCAATTTATTAGCTACTCTTTGCTGTTTGCTAAAATATGATCTCCTGAGCTACCTTTTTGCAGTTATGTTTGGGCTAACACTTTTCCTATTCATACTTTGCTTTTGTCTCACCATTTAGATTTGACTTCATCAGTTAATCAGGTTTTTCTTTGTTTCTTATTCAAGTTGGACTTTTAAAATGTGATGAGACTCAAATTCTAGTCCGAGGTGCATTGGAGCAAGTGACTTGGCTCACCTGTACTCCATTCTGTGAAGAAAAAATCTTTTTTGATACTGGGAATTGCTTTTAATTGTTTCATGTGTTTTTGAATTTAAACTGATTCAAGCTGAGTTGAATGACTGCACCCCTTTGTCACTTCTGACTTGAATACTCTGTGTACTGAGGGTGATTAATTGTTGTTCCTAATGTCATAAATCTTGTTGCTTTTAGCACAACCTGTTGCCTCAACCAGCACGTACAAAATACACAGATCAATCCGACGAGCTTATTCTAGAAGATGAGCTGCAACGAATCAAATTGGAGGGAAAGATTGATGTTCAGAAATTAGTGACAGGTATGGCTGGAAGCATTGTTGAAACAATTTTGGTCAATTCCCCGAAAGGCCTAGCATTTTAGAGGTGCCAGGATATGTTCTGGACAGGTATTCTGATGTGTACCTTTGGATCAAGAGATTTCTTCTGGCTGCTTTGCTTGTTTGTGCTCAACTGGATTTGATGACAAAACTACTATGTAATTATCTGTGACAGTTGTCCAGTAGCTTTCCAGTGACACATGCAGGTTGTGTTGGTAACTGTATAAATGGAGTTACAAAATTGTAGAAGACAGCTGACCTTGAAACATTATCAGTTGCATTTACCAAGGCAGGGTTAAATGTTTTTAAGTACGTTCCCGTCAAGTGGACCTTGATGCCTGATTCGTGAGGGGAAGAAGACGTATGGGTGATTTGTCTTTGATGAAGTGCAGCGCCTCAAATATGCATCTTTTCGTTGGAAAGGTTCCCCGCATGCTTGTAGTAGAATATCTAGACTAGGTAGTCAATATTGATTTAAAACAACAGTCCTGGTAGATGTGAGGAGGCGTGTGAAGCCATAGCACATAAAGTGGGGATACCTTTTAAATTGAGCTGCTTTCTTTGTTGATTTTGTGGTCTTTTTTTTTCGAAAACCCCTAAATTCTGCCAGTCTAAGGAAGTTGTGTAAAAATGATAAGAATAAAAGAGTCATTATTGGAAATAGTGTCCGAAAGTTCTCTAGAATTTGCAAGATTGAAAAAAGTGTCCATGCATGTTTTTGTTGTACTGAAGTGCTTCCTTGATTTTGGTGTTCGGCATGCTCTCATAAAATTGGTTTTTCTTCAGATACTATTGTTAAACCTCGTATAACAAATTGTTGATTTGAACATTACCTGTTTGTTGCTTCATGTCAAGTATTTCCAGTATTTTCTTGTTGGTTAACACTGTTTTGACCTTGTATTTTTAAGTCTGACATCCATTGTTGTCGGTCTTATTGTCAGCTCAAGGATTGGTTCGTTTGAGTATTTCTTGAGGTGTGACTCATTGAAATTAGCCTTAATGGTTTCTCTAAGAGCTGATACTTGAATCCAACATGTGATAATATGTCCCTTTAAAAGAGAGTTGTAATAACCTGTTTGTCTTGAAGATGGGTGTTTGTCAACCTGGTGCCTTCTCCATGGAAAGAGAGTGAAGAGCTTTGATTTGTTAAAATTAGGCAAAAGAAGTGTCAGTGGTGGAGTCAGGCTCACAAACCTAGGGTTTTAGTTCTGCTTTCAGTTGTTGAAGTTGGGGTTTTGGGACTGTAGCGGCAAGATACAGCTGTTTATCTGCTGCCACAAACAGCTTGAATTCTGTCCTTGCTGGATTCATTCTGCCTGTGTTCCTTCTGGAATGGAGGGAGATAGTAAGTAAGGGTAATTTGATTTGCTGAATTTGCCTTTACCAAGGGTGTGTCTATGGGATGCCGCTCTATTGGAACACTTGAGTAGCAGTTAAATAATACATAATTTTGTTAGGTATTTAGATCCAGTTAAAGTTGTGCCACATTTTTTTAAATATTTGAACTGTGGTTTCAGACTGAAGTGTGTTTTGTTTAAAGCTGCATAGTTTGATCTATCGAATCACATTTGTAACACAGCGCCTTGCACTTGGCTGTAAATAGTCTTTGATATTTTTTGAGAGGGTTTGATCTGGTACATAACAACCTTGTCCTTGTGGTTTGTTTATCAGGTGCAGTTATTGCATTACTTGGTGCTGAACAGGGTGATGGAAAATTTTTGGTAGAAGATATTTGTACCACTGACATTCCACCACAGCGGCAAATGGCAGGTCCAAACACTGATAGGTGAGCAAAACACTTGTACATCATGGATTTTTGAGACATGAATTAATTAGTTTGTAATATTAAGTGAAAGTGAGGACTGCAGATGCTGGAGAGTCAGAGTTGACAACTGTGACCCTGGAAAAGCACAGCTGGTCAGGCAGCATCGAGGAGTGGGAGATTCGACGATTCGGGCATAAGCCCTTCATCAGGAATTGTACATTTCTGCCTGACCTGCGCTCTTTCAGTGCCACATATTTTGACTCATTGGCCACATTAAATGCTGCTTTCGGTATTCTTCCTTCTCACATGACTTCGAGCTTAAAGGTTTTGTTTGACTGACCTTGATAGCTTATCTTCCACTTGGAACATTTCATGGTGAGCAAATTGCATGATGAATTTTATTTGCCATTCTTAGCAACCTTTAAATTATATACAGAATTTAAGCAGTATGAGAATTAATTGTGTGCTATTTTGCTGTTTAAAGGTATGTAATATTAGCCTCTGGTCTTGGCCTGGGTGGAAAGAATGCAGAAAGTCTTCTTGGCATGCAGCTTCTCATTGACATGGTAACAGGTCAGTTGGGAGATGAGGGTGAACAGAGCAGTGCTGCAAAAATCTCTCGTGTGATTTTAGCAGGAAATCTTCTCAGTCGGAACACACAGGATAAAGACTCCTTCATCAAGGTGAGCAGCTGGTGTTTCACCATGTTATTGTGTTCTCCTGTTACTTGTAACAAATGAACGCAAAGCTTTGTTAATCATTTTTCTGAACATGGAAATTTGTACATTAATGCAAAAGTGGCAACTGAAACAGGCAGATGTTACACAAATCTTCTAAAAAGCCAAGTATTAATCTGCTCCTCCCTTGGCAGTTGTCAGTGTGATCTGTTGAGGTCTTGTGCTGCATAAAAGACTCTCTGGCCATAGGAATACCTGTGCCATTATATTCTCAGAATGCTCATCAAAGTGGAGGCTGGAGAACTCTGGAAAATAAATGTTGAAGAGGAAGTTCTGGAGGTATTAGGGAATATAAAGGTGGCTAAATGTACAGGACCTGACCAAATGTATTCCAGAATGCTGTGGGAACTAAGGGAGGAAATTGTGGGGCCCATTGTAGAAGTGAGTGCATCCTGTTTAATTACGGGTGAGATGCTGAATGACTGGAGGGAGGCTAATATTGTGCCCTTGTTTAAGAAGGATTGTAAGGAGAAACCAGGGAACTATTGACCTGTCAATCTGACATTGGCTGTTGCTAAGTTGTTGGAGGTCATTCTAAAACATAGGATTTATAAGCATTTAAAGAGGCAAAAATTGATGAGGGACAGTCAGCATGGTTTTATGCAAGGAAAATCATGTCTCTCAAAATTGATTGAGGCCTTTTGATGATGTCTCCAAGGAGCTTGACAAGGGCAGACAGTAGACATTGTTTACTCGGACTTCAGTAAAGCCTTTGGCAAGGTTCTATGTGGTTGACTATTAGTCAAGTTAGTTTGCGTGCAATTCAGGGTGAGCTTTCCGATTCGATACATGGGTGGCTTAATGGCAGGAAGTGGTGGTTGAAGGCTGCTTCTTGGACTGTAGTCCTGTCACCACCCTGTTGCACAGGAATTGGTTCTGGGTCCACTTGTGTTTGGCATATACATGAATGATTTGGATGAGAATTCAGAAAGCATGGTTACAATGTTTGCAGATGACACCAAGATTAGTGGTACAATGGCCAGTGAAGAAGATTTTGTAAAATTACAAAAGGGTCTTTGGTCAGTGGACTGAAAAATGGCACACAGAGTTCAATTTGGACAAAGGCAAGGTATGGCATTTTGGCACAGACCTGCAAAGGACCTCTGCTATTCTTCACCTGTGAAGGATCCACACAGTCAAAAAACAGTTATCCTCTAGCTTATCAGACAAAAAGGAACGTGAGAGCACCAAATTCTCAAGTACTTACCTCCAAACTCGGGATTCCTCCACCACTCCAGATCTTTCCCCCAGCCTCTGGAACCAGTTGGACACCGTTATCCATGCGGCTACTACATCCACCTTTGCTAATGATGACTTCACTTTCACACCTGCCGCTCGACTGACTGCGGCCACTGCTGACCATACTGCCTCCACAAATGCTACCAGAACCTCTGCGAAAGCTGCCCTCAATGTCACTTCAGTCCCTGTGGTTGCCACAGCTGTTGGCACTTCTCTCCCTCCCCCCCCCCCCCCCCTCCCCCCCACTGATGTCACTCACCAGAGACAATTATGCTGTCCCTGCACACTTTGCCAAAAGCACTGCTTCCGCTTACACTGCCGTAGACGCAACTTCTGAAGCCAGGTGCCAACTCATAGACACCTCCTATCTCCCCTTTAACCACGACCCCACTTGCTATTACCAAACCATAATAAACTCCCCACCTCCATTCAGGATACCACCCATGCCTTCCACCTCCTCCATGAGTTTCGTTTCCCTGGCACCCAACGTCTCATCTTCACTACAGACATCCAGTCCCTCTATGTGACCATCCGGCATGGCAAAGACCTCCAAGCCTTCGGTTTCTTTCTCTGCTGCCGACCCAACAACCAGTACACTTCCACCGACCCACTCATTCAAATGGTCGAACTGGTCCTTACCCTCAACTTCTCCTTCAAATCCTTCCACTTCCTTCAGAATAAAGGGGTCGGCTTCGGCATCTACAAGGGCCCCCGCTATGCCTGCCTGTTCGTAGGACATGTAGAACAGTCCATCTTCCACAGCTAGACACGCACCAACCCTGCCTTTTTCTCCAACGGATCATTTCACATGCGGCAAAGATGTTCCTGCACATCCACCAACATCATCTACTGTGTCCATTGCTCTCAATGTGGTCTCCTTGACATCAGGGAGACAGGACGCTAACTCAGTGTTTCACGGAAAGCCTCTGGGATACGTGCACCAAACAGCCCCACTGCCATATTGCCAGCCTCTTCAACTCCTGCTCCTGCTCCACCAAGAACATGCAAGTCCTGGGACGCCTCCACTGTCAACTTCAAGTTACCTGACAACTGGAGGGCGGACATCTCATTTTTCTCCTTGGGACCCTTTAATCACACAGCATCAACATCGATTTCACTCGTTTCCAAATCTGCCCCGGCAATCCCACATCAAACCCTCCAACTTGGCAATGCCCTCTTGCCCTGTACTACCTGTCTATTTTCCTTCCACTGAACCGCTCCACCCTCCCCACCAACCTATCACTATTATCCCATACCTGCATCTACCTATTGCTTTCTCGGCTACCTTCCCCCTAGCATATGCAGTTCTCATTGCAACTGAAGAGGTTGAGAGGTGAGCTTGGAGAAGTTTATAAAATCAGGATAGCTAGAGGGAGAGTTAATGGTAGGTGTCTTTTCCCTCGGCTTGTGGATTTCAAGACTAGGCAGACTTTTAAGGTGAGAGGACAGAGATTTTAAAAAGATACAAGGGCAAGTTTTCTCGGTTGCTTTTGGTGTGGAATGTACCTCATGAAGCAGTGGTGGATGTGGGCGTAGTTAGAACATTTGAAAGACCCTCAGATAAAGGCTTGAATAGCAAAGGTTTGGAGGGTTTTGAACCAGGAACAGGCACGTGGCACGAGATTAGCTTGGGATTACGTTCTGCATGGACTGGTTGGACCAAAGGGTCTGTTTCTGAGTTATCTGACTCCACAGAGGGGAAAAAAAAAGTCTTTGTTTGCCTCAAATGGTCTGATTCTTCCAATTATTGTTGGGGGCAGTAATCTTTGGCGATCTAGCTTCTGAGACATAATGCAGTTTTGGTTGATATCAGATAGTGGTTGTGTGTCATTATAACTTTGTCATCGAATATGTGTTCCAGGCCAAGTATCTAACAAAGAAGACTCAGGCAGCCAGCGTGGAAGCCATTAAAATGCTCGATGAGATCCTGGTGCAGCTAAGTGTGCGTATTTAATTCTGTTCATAGCTTTCTGCTGCTGGTACTGTGTGCGCTGAACATATCTGTTGGGAAATAGTTGGTTTAAACTGCATGTTTAGCTGAATAAATTGTTGTTGCCCAGCTGTGTGCACGTTCATTCAAGTATGCACTATCTTTTTTCTTTGTTTACTGCAGGCCTCGGTTCCTGTAGATTGTATGCCTGGGGAATTTGATCCAACAAATTACACCTTGCCACAGCAGCCACTCCACCACTGTATGTTTCCGCAGGCTATGACTTATCCCACAATGCAGCTTGTCACCAACCCTTATCAAGCAGACATTGATGGAGTAAGGTACGAATGCAGGAAGATTCGAAGTGCAACAATAGAGATGGCTGAAATTGAAATTATTCTGATAAACATGGCTGTAACTGTTCCCTTCATGTGAAGCATGAAGTTGCAGTTCGCGATCACCTTCTGAAGGACACCTTCAGATGGCACTAACTGCTGTCTCAGCCACTGATGCCCATTTCCCATGAATGAATATTTGAAGTAACTCAAAATTGAATTCAAGAAGCAACAAAAAAAACATGTCTGTTGATGTTTTTATAAATCCAAAAGTGAAAGGCTATGCTTCATGTCCTTCTGCTCAGGTTCCTGGGAACATCTGGACAGAATGTGAAGGACATTTTCTGCTACAGTTCGATGGAGGATCATCTTGAGATCTTGGAGTGGACTTTACGGATTGGCCACATGAGTCCCACTTCGCCGGACACCCTTGGTAAGTACTTCAAGAACAAAGTTCATTTTGGAAAACTGTACTTGTCAGGAGTGTCTGTCATCTTTTAAGTAATATATGTTAATTTTTTTGTTTTGTGAAGAATATTCCTTGCTTAGAGCTATGTTCAAATGCAGTTTTTAAAATGAGACAGTATTTATGATTTACTTGGGACTATGGTTGATCAGATCCGCACTTGTCCGGAATATAATTTTCTAAATGTGTATTTAAATTATTTGTCATTTAGTATTCTGTTGAAGTGGTAGTTTTGGAGTAATTAACATGTTTATCTTTTTTTTAATCTCTTAGGATGTTACCCATTCTACATGAATGATCCATTCATTTTTGAGGAGTGTCCACATGTTTACTTCTGTGGCAATGCTCCATCATTCCAATCAAAAATTCTAAAAGGTGAGGACCGAATTTGTTGGAAGGCATATGTCGAGAGAAAACTTTGTGCATGATTTCTGTTTGGGCAGGATGATTAAAGAGTGTTGCAGTTAAAAATCAGTATGGGAGATTGGGAGGATTGTTGAAATTCCAATGGTTTTAAACAGTTGGAACTTTGTGTTCATACTCGAATGCTGGAGGAGATAAATACTGTGGAGATTTTTCAGGGCACAATATTTGGACTCCCGAGATGCTTTAAAATAAATTCACATGTACAGGATATGCTATCTTTAACAACTTTCAATGAATTTTGATTCAGGAGATATGATTCTGGAAGTCAAATTTTTGACCTTTCAATATTTTCACTCTGAGAATTTGTCTTGTGATGAGCAATAATTGTATCTAACCAGATCATTTAAGTTGTTAGACACTTCAGGGGGCTGCCACAAATGGATCTCTCAAATTTCGTTTTGTATTTGCCACAGTTTCAAAGCTAACAGCAATATATTTAGGACATACTTGATTGTAAAGTGAACCATTTCGGCCTACAATTCATGAGGCAATGATTTGTGGCTTCACCAAAGTAGAATGCACATACTCTAATGGATGCAATGTGTTGGGTTTTCAAAAAAATAAGTATTTTCTGTTTGCATGTTGCTCACTTGTTAGCATAGGTGTTGAAATGGACGACCTCCAGTTTTGAGATAGTTTCTGGCATAAGTGTACATGTAAGAGGGATAAACAGGTTAATACTAAGGGAATTCCACTTCTGAAACATGAGTGAAGGAAGGTTGATTCTGCAATTTTGAGCATTTATTTTTTATAAGTGATCCGATCACTGGAGCCTGTGTTATGTTGCCAGTTTTCCAAGTAGCCCTTTGTTTTCCCATGAACTATTTTCTTCTGTATGGCTTTCACATTTCTGATTTTATTTATTCTTTAATATCCTATTGCTTTCACTTCGACCACGTTATTATTCTCTCTCAAAGACTTGGCAGCTATTAGATATACTCTTGTATGTAATTATTTTGATCAGATTGCTTACAGTGTGGAAACAGGCCCTTTGGCCCAACAAGTCCACACCGACCCTCCGAAGAGCAACCCACTCAGACCCATTCCCCTACATTTACCCCTTCACCTAACACTACGGGTAATTTAGCATGGCCAGTTCACCTAACCTGCACATCTTTGTGACTGTAGGACGAAACCGGAACACCTGGAGGAAACCTACACAGACACGGGGAGAATGTGCAAACTCCACACAGACAGTTGCCCAAGGTGGGAATTGAACCCGGGTCTCTGGCGCTGTGAGGCTAACCACTGTGCTGCTGCTTTTGTGTTGCTTTTCATATTTTTGATTTTTTTTTCTCACATCTACAGTATTGTGCTGTAGATGAATACATTGTGGTTTCTTTCAAACAGCAGTTACACAGTGTATGAATGAAATAATTCAGTAGCCAGCGCTACACAAGTTCTTGAGATTTTTACATGGAAAATGTTCACTCTTCAAGAAAACTTGTGGAATGATCTGCAGAAGCCTCTTGGCAAAGCGGTAGTAGTGTCATCGTTACTTCATGAGACAAGTGAACTAGAACCCCATTCTAATGTGCTGGGGACATGGGTTTGATTCACCCCGTGATCAGTGGTGAAATTTGAAGTCTGGAATGAAAAGTTTGTTTGTTTATGTCCTTTAGCTGGTATGTCGTACATGTCATTGTGTGCACAGCAACGTGGTTGCCTCTTCATTAGGATATGATTTTGAGTGTTTGCTCAGACGAGCAAGTGATTCCTGCATTTCAAACAAGAATTTTAAGAGGGGGTTTATGTGAACAATGTATACCCAGTTTGATGCTTCAAAATCACCATTCTTCTTGAGCTGTTATAGGAAGAGCATCTCATTTTTCATAACTGGAAAAGGCATCAATTGTTTGAATGCAGCCCTTGTTCCTCTAACTTGGACCTGTTTGGTGTGGGTAGAGGAAACATTAAGAAATAGCAAAAAGAAGCAGCTGGCCCTTTTCCCGCTTTGTTTAGTTTTTGCATAGTTTATTTTGTCAGAATTGTGGAGTAATTAAGGAAAATACTCTCTGTTCCCAGGTGTAGAAGGACAACGGGTACTCTTGGTTGCTGTCCCAGAATTTTCTACAACACAAAAAGCTTGTCTGGTGAACCTACGGACTCTTGAGTGTCAACCAATCAGCTTCTCTGCTTTCAGTGCTGGGGATGATGATGTCGAGATGGATGTCAGTCACTGAGCGTGAAGACATGTTTGTTTAAAAAAGGTTTCATGTGACTTTTCATCCTCTGACACTAGCAAGCAAGATGCAGATTGCCCACTCTGCACAGGAGGGGAAGTCAATTGTGGAAGTCAGTTGCACCTCCTTTGTAACACTCCTGTCGTTGGTGTTCAGAGGGACTAATGTTGAAGAACCATGCTGCGTGGTAACTTGTTTCTACATCTTTTCATTCTGCAAAGGCAACACTGAAAGATTTTAAATCATCATGTTTTCAGCTTTAGTTTTGAAAGTGAACTCAGTCCCTTAACCTTGCCTCAATTGCATGTTTTTCAAATCAAAACAGTATCATGTTAATCATGAGTGAGACACTTTACAGCATGTCTAATTAGTGACAACATGCTGAAATTCTTAGACTTAAACCTCTGGGGATATAATGCATGAGGCATTTTTAAGTTGGTAACTTGCACTTGGTGCTTTGTTTTTAATTGGTCCCTGGGGTTTCTGAGTCTTGACATATTCAATTGTTTTGATGGAACTGATTGGACCTAACCCCTTTGCTCGCTCGTACCACCGAAAGTTAAAATGCTCCTGACAGGATAAACTTGAATAAGAGACAATGTCTTTTAGTTGTGTGCTGTGTTGGGTATTTCTTAAAACAGTTTATGCCATAAAAAATGTTGGAATCCTATAAGTTGATCCATTATATGTTTAACTGGATGTACAAAATAAAAGGCACTTCCATAGCGCCTAATATCTTCTTGGGGAAATTCAAATTACTTTTCTGTCATCCTGTACAGTGTACTATTTCAAGAACTCAACTTCTCTGATTTTCGTAGGGCAGTTTTAATCTGTCACTGTGTCTGGTGTAGCTGCTATCACACAGCAAGTATGATATCTTGTTTGTATTTTATTCTAGATTATGATTTGGCTTTGTAAACAAACCTGTGTGTTGACTTTCCAAAAATTAAATGAACAATAGTGTGACACACTTGGGCAGGAATAATAGAAGTATTACCTGAAGAGCAAACATCTGCAGAATTCCAAGGCTGCCAATAGATGGTAATATTAATTGCTTGCTACATGTATTTATGGAAATACAGTAAAATGTGTATGTTGATGCTGTTTTAAGCCAGTGCTGTTTTAGTTTCATAAATTATGAAAAATAAATCAGATATTCTTCGGACAAATTTCATTTTCTGTTCCATACAGAGCTTCTTGATTTGCTAAATAACGTGCTGCCACACCAGTCCCTTCCGCTGCAAATGCAAGGATGAAAAGAGCTGAAGCAGCCCCTGTCACCACTAACTAGACCCAGAAGGTCACATCTGTCAAAAGCTGGCAGAGGCCACTACACTGAAGAAGCAGCATGCTGAGGCACCCCCGCTGCTGACTGGCCCCAAAACATTATCTCTGTCAAAGCCAAATTGTTGCTGCTGATAGTCCTATTGCCACCATAGCTAACCCAACTCGAAGGCTGGTGCCCATCTCAACTTCCAAGAACTGATTGACTGTTCAAACTAACTCCTGAGGACTGAGAGGTCATTTCCTCTTTTGCCATTGCAGACACTGTTAAAACATCAGAAGAATAGAATGGAACCCAGTTCATCGCTGTAACAGTTGTTCAAGCCGCAATTGCCATGGCTGTGGAAATGGACTGGATCTGCCACTGAACAACTCCCCACAATTTCATTCCTCCATCGCAGCCACAGAAAAGAAGAGTTTGATTCCCAAGTTAAATCAAGAAAAATAAAATATAAAGAAGGAAGGATGCATTCGATCACGTGAGGAGCAGATAGGTGACTCAGTGAACATCGCCTACCGAGCCACCTCCACCATCTCAGTGCTCTGGAGCCTGAATCTCTCAAGTTTGTAAAGCAGATAGAACAGGTTATCGAAAAGATTTAAAGTCACGCCAGGCTTTGTTACAAGCAGAATTGAACGTTCACGTACGAATGTTATCTTACGTTTATACAGGAAGTTTGTGAGACCACATCTTGAATGCCGTGTGCAGTTTGGTCTCCTTATTTCGGTAAAAATATAAATGCATTCGAGGTGGTCCATTGGAGGTTTATGTAAAAGGTAAATTAAGTGAATGAATTGTCTTCAAAGAACGAATTGCACACACTGAGCTTGTTTCCACTGGAATTTAGAAGAGGCCAGGGTGCCTTGATTGAAGTGTATAAGACCCTGAATATGTTCAAGTGGAAAGGAGAAAGGACCAAGTGGGTATTTAAGAATTAGGGGTTGCCATTTGCAGACATGGAGAAATCCTTTTTGAGGAGAACGGGTAAACTTTGGAACACTGTCCGAAAAGGTGCTGGAGACACTGCCATTCAATATCCATTCGACATTATTTCACACACAATTTGGTAGATTCTTGTTCGCAAGGCAGTCAAAGATCGTGGTGTGTTTGGGAATATGAAATTAAAAATACTGGGATCAGTCATCTTATTGAATCACGAAGCTGATTCAGGGTTGAATAGTCCCTCGTCCAAATGGAGATGCAAGATTCTGATCTTTGAACAGAAATGGAACTCTTGTACATTTTGGAACTTGAAGTGATTAGAGATGACCTTGCTGCTGGAAGTTGGTTAATTAATACTCAAGTCGACTGTGTGAATTGATTTCCAATACACGGCAAGGCTTGCCCTGATTGAACATGATAAAAATGGCTGCAGAAGTTTTAAGGATTCTGAGGAGAGGAGAAGGTAAACACATTTGCAACTTGACGGTATCAAGCTTCCAGATTGTTAAGAATTTGAACCTTTTCGGAAAAGTTCTTTGCTAAACACTTGGAGTTTGAATACGTATTGTTGTCCAACCTTAGGCAATCGCAGAGACAAGGAACTTCTCGACTGTCTCCAGGTTTTGCAATTTAAATAAAGGAAAGCTGACAAGGCCAATTATCCATAAGCTAATTGTGAAAGGCCATCATCCTCTTTAAGTTGCCATCAATATGAAATAATAACCATCTCATTACACCTGGTTTTCTGACACTGATCCTATTTTATTCTATGAGGAAACCTAGTGTAATTTGCAGAAAACACTGATGAGACTTAAGTAACAACTGATTTAATGATTTGTGAAAGAAACACTCTGAGACTGACTCTGAAAGCTCCAGGTTCAGCTGCAAAGAAATTGGTTTCCGAATAGAGCAGCCAGAAGTATATATTAAATGGTGTGCTGAATGGTCTTGAAATTAATCCTGCAGTCTGCGATCTGGATCTGACCCCATCAATCTGAAGTTAATTGAGCTGTAGTTTGAGTGGGAACAAGTTTCTCCTTCACTGGATTGTCAAAGACAAGTAAATAAGAACTGTTCCTTTGGTTTTACTAGTTTGAGAAGTCCATTATTTTACTTGGCTTTAGTGTGATTTGTGACACAACGTGAGATCTATTGGGTGTCTGTATGATTCAGTAATGCTTTCTGTTTAAATCCAAGACAATCTGCAGATGGTGAAATTTTAGATTTATTTTCTAATCAACGTAGTCATTTTTGGCTATTGTGCTGATGGCCAGTGTATCTTGGATGAAAAGTGGTAAGGTTGTGCCTAACACTGTTCTGCTCTTTGTTTGAACACTTCTGTTTGAGAAATGTTTGAGGAGGACAGTCATCACCGTTCAACTACAATTAAAATGAGTTAATTGTTTGCTGTTGTTTATTCTGCAAAAATAGGTTGAGAAACTTTAAGACATAAAGGAACTCTTCATTGAAAGGGCAGAACAATCCTTTAGAATATTGCTTTTCCAATATTTTTAAAATAAATGTTCTCTATAACATTAGCACAACAAAACAAATCTAATTGCAATATTAAATAGAGCTGTCTCAAACAAAATCTTTCCACCAAAAATCCCAAAGTGAAGTTGAACACCACTCTTAAACTTTCATGTTGACTGGTTCAGCGTCAAATCAATCAACACAACTCTAAACATTTGCTTTTTAAAAACCAGGAGTAAAAGTTTGTTGTTGAAGATGCATTGTTGAAATTTGCAAGTCACTGAACAGGCCAGATTGCAAGTAGTGTACATTTAGATGAAAACTTACATGCATTTTTTTTAATCAAATGTAGAACTTGATTCTGGAGTTTTCTGTGTTTCACCTTAGTACAGTCACAGCTGCTGTGATATCCTGAAGATAATTTCTGCATTTGTCATAGTAGTAGAATCTAAAATTTTATTAAATAGATTGTTCTGTTTATTGAAACAACGATTGATCACGTTTCTTTGCAAAGATCATGAATGATTTGGTGATGTAGAGTTTCATATCAGAGGGATGATAATGCGTGGTTAGAATAAGCACCTTGGAAGCTGTTTACCAGAGAAGACTGAAATGTCTACACGTGTGTTTGCTGCTGTGGGAGTGCCAGTTCTATTTTGTTCATCTGCTCAATGTTTTAGAAGCAAGTGTGTTATGATTCAATATCCACATAACAAGCATTTTGTTAACGATATCCCAGTCTGCTGAGTACAACAAAGGGGCAAGACTATTCAGCAGTGATCTGTGGGTTGCTCTTGAAATGAGTATCCATTTTAGAGATATGTGAATGAAAGCTTTCTCGTTATTTAACTCTGACTTAACTCGTCTCCAAAGCCAATTTGTTATTTCATGTGTTGATAATTCAACTCTATTTTTTAAATCGAACCATGTGACTCTAGCTTGAATCTGAAGCAATAACCCTTGTTGTGCCTGAGGTCCATGGGTTTTAAGTTTTGGCTTCCCATGTGAAGTCGGTGCTTTGAAACTTTGTGGAGCCTTGTATGGTTTCAGTTCGGTCATGAAGTTTGTAAGGGTTGGGCATGGGGTTTTTAAGATTTGTCTTCAATAGAACTGTTGCATCAAGTAAATTGATTTCAAATACTGTATCAGGTTAGTTTTGTTTCAGGAACAATTATATATTCTTGTGGAGTAATCTTTCTGGGACACAAACTTGAAATACATGATTATGAGCAAGGGAAGCTAATGGAGGCTGTGGTTCTAATGTCCCTCTCCTGAGCAGTTGTTTGTATGGGTGTGTTTTGGTTCTAATGTTGGGAGCCATTGGATTGCACCGAAAATGTGGTCTGTCGACCCAGATAACACTCTCTATCTGTTTGGAGCGATGTTGGACTATAGCTGTGAACGTACTCTTTAAATACATCCCTCCAAGCAAGCCAGAAAACATTACATCAGTATCATTACATCGTTGGTTCTGGGCTAATAGTTTGTAGTTCAGATTAAGTTCGCATTAATTTGTTAGGATCTTCATCAGATGAAATCTGTTTGCACTAAAACTTAGGTTTTAGGTATGATACAAACTCTAATGAAACTTAATGGACAGTAATTCATAATCTTGTTCTCACTGTTATGGTGACTGATTTCTACAAGCAGGTGTTTATGCATCACAGAGCCTCTGTCTTATAACACAAAGACTGTTTATCCACATGATGTGCAAGGGAATAGATGCTCTATTTTGAAGTCTGCGTCTGGTTTTGGTGTTGTTTCCGGTGTCCAGCACGCACCCGAATCTTCCGGATCTTCTTTACTCTTCTTCCCCGGGTCAACAGCACATTGATGGGCTTGCGTCCAAATTCTTCCATGATTTGCTGAATCCTGTGCCAGTTGGATTTGCGTAAATTAAAGTTGCACTCGGTGGCCTCATTCTCGTATCCCACATGACATACTCGAGTACTAGGTGCATAACCCTCTGCTTTCACAGTGATGCGATAGTCACCAGGGTTCAATATTCGCCAGTAGTCCCCATCAGTTGCTAGAAGAAATAAAAAGATGAAATCATACAAATACCTGCAAATGTTTATCACACCTGGTTATTTGTTTTTATGCAAGTACTAACCAAGTTTAATGAACCGTTACCAGTTTATGAATGTGAAATGTGCAACACAGTAAGTTAAGTTCTGACTTATATGTAAAATTTTGTTCTGATGAGTTGCCTTGATCCTATGAGCCTTCCTCACTTTATTCTCAGCATTCCTCAAAAATTTATCACATTTGTTATGTAGTCCATAAAAATAGTGGTTATGAGATTTAGGGTTGAGGAATTCGATAGCAACAACAGCCTCTACTTTCCAAAAGCCCCAAGTCAGCCATATCAAGTAAAGCATGCTCCCTCAGTCAATGTCCAACAATGTTCTTTTTAAAAAAAAAAATGAAAGAATTGCAGATGCTCTAAATGAGACACAAAACCAGAAAAGCTCAGCAGTTCTGGCAGCATCTGAGTTGATGTTTTGGGTCCAGTGCCCCTCCCTCAAAAGGTTCCAGATTACCAGCAATCAGGACAACATAACACAAGCCACCATCCATTACTTTGAATGTTCACTCCCCTTACTGCCAGCATACAGTAGCTTCATTATGTACCATTTTTAAGATGAGCTGTAGCAGCTTAGCAACTTCCAAATCTCTAACCATTACAAGCAGCAGAATTAGGTCTCCATGTGCATGGGAATACCACCATCCAGAAATTCCCCTTGAAACCACACACCAGGACTTTTGGTTCTTGTTCTGGAGCTGTGTTCGAATCTTGGAACATCCTCTCGAACAGCAGTGTAGGTGCATCATCATGTAGACCACAATTCAGAAGGCAAGCTCACCACCACCCTCCAGGGCAACTAAGAATGAGCAATAAATGTTCACTTTGCCAGTGATGCTCAAATCCTAAATCTGCAAACTGCAGTTTAATGAGTTCAGATAAGGGCAGGAGTTTAAGCAGAGAATTCTAGTGTGCTCGAGTTGATTCCTGTTCCTTTGCAGGATGAGACTTGAAGCAGGTCTCCCTTGTGGACACAGATGTTATCTTCTGCAAGATTGTGGATTCACCTTTCATTTCCAACTTGATTTTTACTGGAGGATGAGTTGGCATTTCAACTTGAGTCTTTTTTTGCAGATCAGTTGGATCACTGCTGATCTGGGCCTCGCTTTTTCTGTTCCTACATATTCCTCCATCCATACACTTCTCATCAATCTACTCTTCATGTCGATCGCTCCATTTGCCTATATCCAAAGCCTTTTGAGAAAAGTAATTTCATGGTTCTTCATTTTGTGTGCGTCCACCATTTTCATTCTTGAACAACTAAGCTATCATAATAAGATTATGTTCCCTTATTTTCTATTCACCATTTGTTCTGCACAGCCTCAGTTATCCGAACATCAATTCCAATTTCAGATGATCCGAACAAGATCTCAAGTTCCGCTATCCGTTATCCAAACAGTCCATTATCCGAACTTAGTTATACAAACAAAATACTCCTGACCTATCTTGTTTGGATGTTGGAGGTCCTATATATGGCATCTTCTTAATCTTTCTTAATTTATCCATGTTTTGTCCCCAACTCTTGAACCTCCACCTGAGCCTCAAATTGATCAATCTGTCTCACTTTTAATCTACATCTCCATTCAAACACAAAAGTGTCAGAGATTGTCTGAACGTACACAATACCAAGTCACTGACTGCAGGACTACTTGATACAATGGGCAATTTTGTCTTCTTCTGCAACTTACTCTTCTCTAAGATCTTAACTGCCTTATTCTTCCTTACCTCCAACATGCTTCTCAAATTTAAATCTCGTAGCACTTTCTCAACATTTATGAATTGTCTCTTTTTTTTATAGGCTTGATGTCTGATGCAGTGAGCCTTTCTCTTTATTTTGGCAAACATAAGAAGTGCAGATAAATTGCACCAGTTGCAATTCTGCAGATGGAATTGTATTACCTGTCAGTACGTCATGGTTTATCCCTTCTGTTGACACTGTTGCATTTGCAATTGCATTTCCTTCCAAGTCTCGAACAAATCCTTTGATGCCACGATGGACCTGAAATGAAATAATATGAACAAAAGATCTTTGTCTTCAAAATATTTGGCAAAATCATTCCTGGTTTTCAAAATGTTCTTATAATTTATTCACAAGATGAAGCCAGTAAACAACCCATGCTGTATTATTGGGCCATTTAAAAATTTTGCTTGTGCTCATTGCCTTCTGAATCAGAACTTGAGCCTTTTTGAATGCTCCAGTTGTTTTCTTACACATAAAATAATATTGCTTGGAGTATATAATAATTCTCAATAATAAATTAGTTTGTGTATATTTAAGTTGTGGCTTGTTTTTCTGGTAATTGTAGTTTCCTCTTTGTCCTTTAATTTTAATTGGGCATGAATGCCTGCAGACAAGCATCTTTGATGATTTCTGAAACTACGATTGAATTTTACATTAGATATTTTTATCCTTCTGAAAATTATCTCTTCCTCTTTTCCTCTTTTTTTTTGGTAAGTGACCCAAACTTTCAATCATTCTATGTTCCCTTTATTTTCCATAGATGCTGCCTGCTGCCCTCAATTTTTCATTCATGACTTTGGAGGTAAATATTAGTCTTCGTAATCGCACAGTTTGTGTGTTCCTTCAATACCTGTTCCATAAAAAAGAGCAGTGCCTCCTGGTTGTTCTCCCATTCCTTTGCCAATTGACTCTCGTGAGGGAATTTGTCACACCCGACATAAATGGAGACCTGGAAGCAGTTCGTGTGCAGATAGGTGAAATCATTCATGGCTATGGATGAGAAGACATCTTGTAAGAGCACTCTCACTTAAACATACCTCTTTTCAAGATATTTTTTTATCCAGAAACATTAAATCTTTTCACAAACTGTGTCACTGACCAGACAACATTCTTAAATGGAATAACATATGAAATACCAGCTGTACCAGTCAATAAGACAAAGGCAAATCAGGCTGGGGTTTTCACTTCACCTTCCTCCCTACCTTCTGTAAAACCCTTGACAATCGTGTTGATTGAAAATCTGTCTAAATAAGTCTTGAATTTCTTCAGTGACCCAGCTTCTATTCTTCTGAGGTCAAGGATTTCAAAGATTAAAGGTTAGCTGACAGACAAATTCTTGCTCATGTTATTCTTAAATGGGAGGCCCCTTACTTTGAAATGGCCTGCACGTTCTTGTCTCCTCTGCAATTGGAAGTATCCTTTCAACACTGACCCTGTTCAGCTTCTTCTGACTGTTTCAACATGATCACATACTGATGTTTTCTTTTATATTACTCATAATCCATTGATTGAAGCAGTTATCTGTGTTACATATGCTTATTGGCTTTTTATGGTTGATACAAATTCCCTCCCTTTGCAAACCAACTTCTTTTACTTCAAAACATCCACAACCCAATCAATCAATTAACACAGACCCAACTAACTACTTTTTAACAGTGGTGGCATATTTCCCCACTCCGTGTGGGCTCTGACAGGTAGGCAGGGTGGTGAAGAAAGCATAGAGCGTGCTTGCCTTTATTGCTCAGACTATTGAATACAGGGGTTGGGATGTCATGTTGAGGTTGTATGGAATGGTGAGGTCACTTGTGCAGTACTGTGCATAGTTCTGGCCTTCCCTTAGCAAGGAAGAATATTAAGGGTTCAGAAAAGCTGTACCAGGATGTTGAGAGGAATGGAAAGTTTCACTGGACGGTCGGAGGTTGAGGGATGACCCTATAGAGGTGATAAAATCATGAGGGGCATAGATGAAGTAAATAGTAAAGGTCTTTTCTATAGGATGGGTTGGTTCAAAACTAGGGGGAAAAGTTTTAAGGTGACAGATGAAAGATTTAAAAGAGGAGCAACGTTTTCAAACGGTGATTCCTGTGTTGAAAGAACTGCTGGAGGAAGTGGTAGATGCAGGTTCAGTGACAACATTGAAAAGACATTTGGATACGTATATGAATGGGAAAGGTTCAGAGGGATATTGGCAAAATGCAGGCATGTGGGACTAGATTAATTTAGGAAACTTGGTCAGTGTAGACTAGTTGGACCAAAGGGTCTGTTCTATGCTGTGTAACTCTGACTCAATGATAGCTCCTGTAAGGAAGATTGCCAGTTTGATCCTGGTTTTGTCCTGTGGATCTATATCCATTTCGAAATGGTTTCTGGTTTGTTAAATTTATTTAATGGCAACACTCGTAACCACCAGAGGGCAAGTTTGTCATCACTCCGACAGTGTGCAGCACCATGAGGCCAAACCTGTTATCTTCCTTCGGAGATTGTTGCAGCCTGTCAGCTTAAAACTAACAAAGTAAAGAGCGATCATTTGTTGTAGTCTGCTTTGAACTATGTTCTGGACTAGTGGTGTTGGAAAAGCACAGCAATTCAGGCAGCATCCAAGGAGCAGTAAAATCGACGTTTCAGGCAAAAGCCCTCCAGGAATACAGGCAGAGTGCCTGAAGGGTGGAGAGATCAAAATCCACCCTTCAGGCACTCTGCCTGTATTCCTGATGCAGGGCTTTTGCCCGAAACGTCGCTTTTACTGCTCCTCGGATGCTCCCTGAACTGCTGTGCTTTTCCAGCACCACTAATCCAGAATCTGGTTTCCAGCATCTGCAGTTGTCGTTTTTACCTGCTTTGAACTGTGTATAACTTTGAAAATGTATAATTCTGCAGAAATGTGTTGTTCATGATGATCAGATTTGAGAAAGCGCTCGACAGTGCAGTCACTGCTGTACTTCATGAAATGTGGCTCATTGTTTGCCCACACCAAACGAAGGATTTGGTTGAGGGATACATTGATCAGGATATCAGGAGTAATTACTTGCTGTTCTTCAAAATCATGCAATATGATATTCTGTGTTCACCGAAGTAAACATTTGGGGCCTTAGTTTAACAAGAGTTCTAAAAAGCCTCTCCTATCATAAAGTTCTGCGCTCAAGTTTCGTAGTAAAGCCCTGGATTGGACTTCCCATTGACTCGGGTTGGTGCATTATAAATGTACAATAGAGTGATTCTAAAGCTGCTAGACGTAATGGCAAAGGCAACTGCTATTTATAACATATGTTAATGTGCCAAAGGAAGAATGCAATACAAGGTCCAAGAAATATTCAACTCTTTGAAAATTCCATTAGCTTTTCCAAATTTTTATCAAATATTCATTTTGGAAATATTAAAATATACTTTGTTTCAATAAATAATCCGAAATTAAGAAACTTCCTTTCCATAGCCCCCACCTGAATGTGTTTAGAAATGATGCTTAACTATTTTGTAAAAATTCAGTCACCTTATTTTACTGGAGTATGTTTTTCTCTTTGAGATCTCAGGCTTACGACAGAGAGGGCAACATCTTTTTGCCACTTAAGTTTCAGTTTCTCAAACAGCAGTGCAAATCCTGGCGACATCCATCCCTCCTAATTATCAATTAGCAACTCAAATCCTTTCAGTAACCTGTAGGTTTGACAATTCTGGCCAAGAATTACAATTTATTATTGGCAAGATGATGTGGATATGATTGTAAGTAATTTTATGTGCTGCTTCGAGAATAGTGATTTCTGTTAGAAGAGCTTGTTTACTTGGCAATAAACTTGTAGTTTTGCTGTCAGTGCAACTTAATTTACATGCAATAAATCATATTTGCATATTCTTCCTGTTTATGCAAGGTGTACCCTCTTGATTCTCTGGTAAAGGAATCTTCACAGTCCACAGACCAGTGCTTACAGCTCATTTGTGCTTAAATTCCACATCTCTGCCTCTATGATATTGTGGACTATATTCCTGTATGGTGCATTGTGCTATAATTCATACTTACTGCCAACAGCTGACTGCCATGCACCCCCATTGATGATTCCAAAGCCATTGGTAAAATCATCAGTGTGACATTTGCCTCGATATGTTTCTGTCATAGTAAGATGTGCAGAAGCATAAGAAATAGCCAGCCATTGGAATATTGCATCATCTGGTGTTTCCATGTAACGTATCTTTTCGCCTTCATCTTCCTCATAATCGTCTCTGCTCTGTTGCCTTCGCCTCACCTCTTCCTCCTCCTCCTCCTCCTCCTCTTGAGGTTTGCCCAGGTTGTATGGGAAAGTCACCACTTGTTCCCCTCCAAGGAAATTGGCGCCAAGGACAAAAGGGATTTTTTCTAACCATGTTATGATAGCACGTGTTTCCATCGCAACCTGAAAAAAAGACTAATTGTCAGGATTGATTCTAAAATTTGTGCTGTAACAGTGTGAAACTAAATTTTTGTTTCGCAGTCAACATATCTGTTGACAGTCTCCCTGCATCAATTCAAGAGGCTGTCTTTTCTCATCTCATTATTTGATGTCAGTCACTCTGAGATTACGGAGAATCGAAGGGCTCATGCCCGAACCGTTGATTCTCCTGCTCCTTGGATGCTGCCTGACCTGCTACGCTTTTCCAGCAACACATTTTCAGCTCTGATCTCCAGCATCTGCAGTCCTCACATTCTCCCACTCCTAGATTACCTCAAGATTTACTCAGATATAAACAGAATACTATATGTTGGAAATACTCAGTAGGTCCATGGAAAGGAAGGGCAATTGATGCACACACATTGTTTAGGTTTAGGCTTGATGATATTTTCCCAGGATTGAATAACATTCAAAATGACAGATTTTAAGAAAATATAGAGGTTGGTAAAGCATTGGGGCTGAACTGAATGAAAGGTATGTGATGGGGTGAAACGCAGGAGTTGTTCAATGATAACTGGGTTTATTTTTCCTTCATGTGAAAATGACCATCGTTATCACATGAAATGTTTTGCAGAGTTCTGGTGGGTATGTGAGTGACTGATCAGGCCAGTTTTTGTCTGGGAGGTTCTGTTGCAAAGACGTCAGGATATTCAGACATGAGAGTCTTGGACTGATTAAGTATCTGGCTCAGAATTTCCTCTCCTTGTATTTTCAAGTGGGAAACCGGGCAAGACAAAAAGAGGTGATCGTGGGCACTTAAAGAAACAAAAGGTAAATCCTGTCTGGTGAAATGGCACCTGCAGACCTGCTGTTTGAAAATAACCAAAGGAGTGGTCATAAACTGAAATTGCCGAACTTGATGGTGAATTGAATACTGAAAGGGGAGCTTGTGCAATTAACAGAAGATATTTCAATGTCAAAATTGATGGCTGTAGTTGAGGACAATTCTTATGGAAGGCAAGTTGACTAAATACAATTGAGGGCATCCAAGTTGAGGAGGAAGGAAATACTAGTGTGTGTAGTCTGTGGTATGCTCAGAGCAGATATGAAGCAAGCAGAAAAACTGGGAAAATGGCATAACATACTTGTTGCAAGCCAAGTGGGAATAAGTGCCGTATATACTCATGTATAGGTTGATATCATGTATAAGTTGACCTCTTATTTTGGTAAAAACATCTGGTATTTTTGATGTATCTCGTGGATAAGTCAACTCTAGTTTTTCAGGGCTCTCTTCCTGACCCCATATGGAGCCTTAAAAGGGCATGATTTGCGCATTTTTTTTATTCAAATGCTTTGCTTCCATCATCATATGTCATGTGCACCAGTATATATTTGCACAACGTGATTTTCAAATCGTTAAATTGAATGTTGATAACTATAGAAACTAAATATATACTGTATATGTTTATTTACGTAATATTTACTTGCATATATTTGACCTGTGCATGCAAATATCCCGGTATCTGCTGGTCTGCCTGTTAACTTTTGTGTAGACTACATGCACTTTACGGTACTGATAATTGGAATATGGTACGAGAGTACCGTTCCACCGTGGCTGAATACTTCTGATCTCTTTGCTGAGAGATATATAATATCTGCAATACTTTAGTATGAAAGTCTCCCTTCACTCCTTGAGTTCATCCAGGTCAAACCATTATTTTCTGCGCTCAGCTAGACTATTTCAGATATTTCTTGCCCCATTTTTTTCATCGGAGTTGTTGACTAAATGAAGAGCATTCAGATGAATCAACTCCTGAGCCCTTCCTATAAAAACACCACATATCTGCTGCTTGCTCACCGCGCTTTCTTCTGCTTGGTATTCCTCTGGTATCGGAAGGTGGTGAGTGATGGCTTTTCGTGAACCTCTTGTTTGGTCTTTTGCGCTCCAGACCATTGAGGTGAGGTCTGGAAAGTTGTCACTGAGATCATGTCCTTCTTCTGTCCAGTGCCCCAGCGCCCAGCTGCTGAGTTCTGACCCCTGCAGCATAAGTAAAGAAATTTATTTTCTGTATTCTTGAATCTTAAGCGACTCATCACGAATGGGTTTGCATCAAAGTCTTTATTTAATTCACAATTTTGGATACTGCCAATCCAATTTCATTAAAAACTGCAACAAATTGATGCTAATTTGTAATTTTACTCATGAAGTCATGGAAATAACATAACACCCCTGTCTGAAGCTGTACATTTACTGAGAAATACAACATTCAACTTCGACCATACCCTGTAGGTATCACCTGATTGGCTGAATACTTCTGATCTTCTCTTTACTGAGAGATATATAATATCTGCAGTACTTTAGTATGAAAGTCTCCCTTCACTCCTTGAGTTCATCCAGGCGTGATGTCGCAATCAATAGTACAATTGTCAGTTCTACATGTGAGGACCCATCAACCAGTTATTTCCAATCAGTTGCTTACTATTTCATGAGCCAGTTCATAACCATCTGGATTGAGAGAGGGTACAAGGTGTATCCTTGTGCTATCGATTATATGTGTGATCCGGGGATTTCCATAGATGTATTCCTTACACAGGAATTGCATTAGTAGCAGTAGTAACTCCCGGCCTAATGCTTCATTCCCATGCATCCCAGCTGTGTAATGAAATTCAGGCTCCCCTGCAAAACATTAATTTATCAAGTGTGAACACTAATACAGTATTAATTCCAGAGAAAATAAGCCAGAATAATGTCAGTCTTCCAAAATAATCCTGCATGCAATTCTTTTCACTCCTTTGACTGTGGTGAAAATATTTGCCAGACAGTAGTTCCAAAAGAATAAACACACAAGCATACAAATTATCAAGAAGAATAGAACAGTTTCCCCCTCGAACCTCATTTTTTTAACATCATAGCTGATCTTTTTGTGCCATCTGACTCGACTTTCCCCTCAATGGGGTGGCATGGTGGCTCAGTGGTTAGTGCTGCTTCCTCACAGCACCAGGGACCTGGGTTCGATTCCCACCTCTGGCAACTGTCTGTGTGGAGTTTGCACATTGTCCCCATTGCCTGAGTGGGTTTCCTCCGGGTACTCCGGTTTCCTCCCACAGTCCAAAGATATGCAGGTCAGGTGAATTGGCCTTGCTACATTGTCCGTAGTGTTAGGCACATAAGTCAGGGGTATATGTAGGGTGGGGGAATGGGTCTGGGTGGGCTACTCTTTGGAGGGTTGGTGTGGACTTGTTGGGCTGAAGGGCCTGTTTCCATTATGAAGGGAATCTCATCCAATTTAATCCTGTTCAAACATCCACCAAACTCAGCCAAACTAATACTCTATGAGCCAACCTGCATAGCAGTCTGTGTTAGAGGTTCCAAAGACATTGATCCTCAGAGAAAGATATCCTCCTCGGCTCCACCTTAACTCAACGATCCCTTATTTTTAAATGTTGTACCTTAGTTCTTGTGTTTCTCCAAGTGGAAAATCTTCTGAGCATCCGTGCCACTCTCAAATCCCATGAGGATGTTATACATTTCAGTAAGATCACCTCACATTTTCCTAACTGCAAATGATAACAGGCCAAATCTGCCCAACTATTCCTCACAAAATAACCCGTTCATCCTCAATCAGTCAAGTGGGTTTTCTCTGAAAATATATCCTTTCTCATGGTAAAAAACCAAGACTGAACAGTTTTTCAGATCTTACTTCAACACCCTGCGCAACTAGAGCAAAACTTTCCTACTTTTCTATTCAACCAAATAACAATCCTTTTTTTCCTTCATCACTTGCTGTGTCTGCATGCTAGTCTTTTGAGATTTACATGCCGTGAGATCCAGATCCCTCTATATTGCAGAATTTTGCAATATTTTCCCTTTTCAGTAAATTACTGCTTTCTTCTCAAATGGCTACTCTTTGTATGTGAATTGAACAGTAAATTTTTGGAGGACTTTTGTTTGATATTCATCACACTAAAAAGTCCTTGCCCAGTTTACACCCATTTAACTTATAATAGGCATACTGAGGACACTTACCAGGTTCATGCTCTCCTGGGTTATCCGATAATTCCATGGCATAGATCTTCAGTCCTTGGGAACTTCTCCCAATGTTGTAAATCTTCGTAATATTTGGGCATTGTTCATTCACAACCTTCATCAGCTAAGAGACAATTCAAGTGTTAAGTATTTTCACTGATTAAATAATTATGCACTAAAAGCGGAGATCAGTGTCAAAGTTGGAGGATGAATGAGTGGAACAAAAATTCACAATTCTTAGCTCAGTTTTCATCAAACCGCATTCTGTATTGTGCATGACTGACTGACTTATTTTATCCCATGACTAAGTAAAGAACGAGAGAAGATCACACAGCATCAAATTTCCAGTGACTTTGGAAAACTATCAAGCAAAAACCAGAAGATAAGCATCCAATATGACATTACCAAATTATGCTACATTACATCAGTAATGTTTCCTTGGCCACAGTATCTCAAATTGTACTATGTTAAAAATCACACAACACCACATTGTAAACCAGCAGGTTTATTTGGAAGCACTAGCTTTTGAGGTGCTGCTCCTTCTTCAGCTGCTTGTGGAGTATAAGAGCGGAAGACACAGAATTTGTAGCAAAAGTTTAAAATATTATGCAACTAAAATTATATATTGAAAAAGACCTGGATTGTCTATTACGTCTCTCATCTTTTAGAATCAGCATGTCGGTTTCAGTTCTTTCATATGTAAATCCCAGAACTTTTTTTTAAAAAGTTACATTCTCAAGTGAACTTTAACAATAGGTGCCATGTCAGCTCAGATGATGCACTGAAAGTAGGAGGTGCCCTGTGTGAGGCTGTCTGTGACCCAATGTTTAGACTGATTCTATTTCTAAAGGAGGGAATTACAGAATCTTACATGGATTCATGCAGTTTTTGAGCAAAATAAAATGTACTTCTGCAAGTACAAATTCATCCCACAAACTTATATATGTGCTTGTGGGGGTGGTGGGGGGTATGAGTGAATGTCTGTGGGTGTGTGTGTGAATGTGAATGTAAAGGTAGAAGTCTGTGAGAGGGTGTGTATGTGTAAGCATATGAGTGTATGAGAGAGGGTCCACGTCAGTGTATGAGTCTGTAGCAGTGTGTGCGTGTGTATGCAAGAGACAGCGTGTATCATGCATTGGGGTCACCTGTAGTGTGACATGAACCAAATCAAATTGTACTGTAAGACTACTCAATCACCTCAAAGTATCCCAATGGTTTTGACTTGCTCTTAAAAACATATAAAATGCCTTTATATTTCCCTAACCGCTAATATTACTGGACCAGTTCAAAATATGCAACCATGATCTGGTGAACAATTTTGTTTCTCTCCAAAGGAGCACACATACTGTCCAACACAATTTATCTGCAATGTTTAACTGATTAAGCAGAGTCATGCAGGAATTCTTGTGAACACTTGCTGGCAAATTAAGGAGTACAGAAAATTGAGGAGGAAAGCAGGAAGCAAATAGAGGACACAGACAATTCAATATTTGGACAGTTATCTGGCAATGCATGTAAGCAAGAAGTAGAATGGTTTGTTTTCAATGCTTCCCTTGAGAACTGAAATTCACTGTTCAAAATGAGCTGCTGTTGACTATGAACTACAGTACGACTGAACATGCCTTGAGCTGCTACAAACTGCATTGGCCATACCTGTCGCATATCCTTGTAGTTATGATGCCTGAAATCAAGACCTTCTTCTGGACTCAGTTCATTGGGTTCATATTGATTGGAATCTGGGAGATAGGCATAGCAAATGTTATAGTTTTCAATTGTGCAATGATAACTGCAATTTGTACAACCAAATCTGAATTACAACATTTCAAAAATATACTGAGCAGCAAAATGGAGAAAGTTGTTTTGTTGGTTGGGACATTTGTAATGTGAGGAAAAGGTGGGAAATTAACACTGGAAGATATAAGGATGAGATTAAAAGAAGTGTGTTCAAATGCAGTACATTCCCCAAGAGGTTGCTCTTTGGATGAAAATTGGACTGATATGATTTCTGGCTTGCTGTAATCATGTGATCTCTGCCATGAGACACTTATGCAGGCAGCTGTCGAACAAGTTGTTGACTGAGGACACAGTGCAAACAAGACTGTTGTTCTGTAAGCTAGTAACATGGTGTCAGGGTAGAGCTGACATTGACCCTGTACACAAGCAGAGCAACTAAAGAACACGTGAACATTCAGAGCTGTTGAAAGTTGCTAGAAGCCCCACAAAATGAACCAAGAAAACAGCTCCAGCTGAAAGCTGAGTAAAACACAATAGTGACAAATTTTCCTCTTGATGCCAGTTGAAATTGAAAGTGTATAACTGAAAGTGATGAAGCATATTTCATCTGAAATTTCTCTGAAGAAAAGATGGTAGAAACATTGAAAAACTTGAATGCATGCTTTGAACCAAAACTGAATGTCACATTTAAACAGTATGTATTCAACATTCAAGAGCCTATTGACTACATTAATACAGCTTGCAGAATCATGTGAAATCAGGCATCTAAAGTATGATCTCATCAAGGATAGAATTATCTCATGCTTTTACGGCCTGACTATGATAGCGTGGCTCTGGCTTAGTGGTGCTGGAAGAGCACAGCAGTTCAGTCGGCATCCGAGGAGCAGGAAAGCGTGGCAGTTGAGGGAACAGAATTTGACTCAAAGAAGTTATAAACTCAGATGATCTCTGAGTTTTTAAGTCAATAGCTACACCACACCTGGGAGAACTGGCCAGTTTGTCTACAATAAGGATAGCAGCCCGCAACTCTGCACTATTTTGAAAAATAGCTTCAACTATTCAAGTGCAATAGTATGGTGAAAACCAACAAGTTTCCACAAAGTGGACAGGAGAAAGTTCAAGGTGGAAATACAAGTTGCAGAGGTCATAGTGCAAAACCTAGACAAAGCAGGTCTAGCAGAGAGAAAACAGTATTTTTTATTTTCATAAGTTAAACACTTTGCTCACAAATGTTTAGATTGGAAGAAGGAAATTCATAAAGCCAACCGTGATAACTGCTTTTGAGATGTTGGACAGATGGTCCGACAACTCAGGTCTAAGTACGGAAGAGATGTCAAGCAAAGATTGGCACATTTCAATCTATTGAACAGGTTGGCAAATTAATTCTCAAGGTGGAAAATGGTTTAGAGCTATTACAATGAAGACAGCAGAATGACAGCATCAAACAAATACAAAACCCCAGTCAAATACTGATGTTGACTTCAACATTATGAGCTTCATGGACCTGAGTAGAGGCTCTGTGATGGAATGATTCTTAGCCTGAAAGGTCACATTAGTCTGAAAGCCCTTTGCAATGAAAACATAGCTAGGACTGAAGAGTGGGTTTCCTCCGGGTTCTCCAGTTTCCTCCCACAATTCAAAGATGTGCAGGTTAGATTGCCTGTAGTGTCAGGGATACGTAGGTTAGGTGCATTAGTCAGGGGTAAATGGAAAGTAATAGCCTAAGGGAATGAGTATGGGTGGGTTATTCTTTGGACGGTTGGTGTGTACTTGTTGGGCCGAATGACCTGTTTCCACACTTTAGGGATTCTATGATCTGGAATTTCAGGTGCACCTGAGAAAGTCACACATCTCAGCAGAAGCAATTTGAGAACTTGGACAAATAATTCTAAATATGGCAAAAAGGCTTCATTTTTTTTCTAAGCCACGAACAAATGAACACTGATACAGTAAAGGTCTGACCTTCGACCCAAAAATGAAACTTGATGCCACAGTCAAATATACAGAAAAGAATTGCATTGCTACACACAGGTAATGCATCTCAAGGTAAGGGATTGTCCAAGACAATAGTGTATATCAGAACAATTAACTAAGAATATTTTGAAACAGATTTACAGAGTATATAATTCCTACCAGCAGATGCTGGAGGAAAAACTGACAACCTACATGCATGATACATGTGTAAGGTGATGAACAAAAGACAGACAATGGAATAAGGAGCAGTTTTGCTGATGCATAAATATAATTGTTTCCATATTGGATAACTTGAGTCACTGCTGAAAATGTGTTGCTAGAAAAGCGCAGCAGGTCAGGCAGCATCCAAGGAGCAGGAGAATCGATGTTTCGGGCATGAGCCCTTCTTCAGGAATGAGGAAAGTGTACCAAAGCAGGCTAAGATAAAAGGTAGGGAGGAGGGACTTGGGGGAGGGGCGTTGGAAATGCGATAGGTGGAAGCAGGTTAAGGTGAGGGTGATAGGCCGGAATGGGGGTGGGCACGGAGAGGTCAGGAACAAGATTGCAGGTTAGGAAGGTGGTGCTGAGTTCGAGGGTTGGAACTGAGACAAGGTGGGAGGGGAAATGAGGAAACTGGAGAAATCTGAGTTCATCCCTTGTGGTTGGAGGGTTCCTAGGCGGAAGATGAGGCACTCTTCCTCCAGCCATCGTGTTGCTATGGTCTGGCGATGGAGGAGTCCAAGGACCTGCATGTCCTTGGTGGAGTGGGAGGGGGAGTTGAAGTGTTGAGCCATGGGCTGGGTTGGTTGGTCCGGGTGTCCCAGAGGTGTTCTCTGAAACGTTCTGCAAGTAGGCAGCCTGTCTCCCCAATATAGAGGAGGCCGCAGCGGATGCAGTAAATGATGTGTGTGGAGGTGCAGGTGAATTTGTGGAGGATATGGAAGGATTCCTTGGGGCCTTGGAGGGAAGTAAGAGGGGAGGTGTGGATGCAAGTTGAGCATTTCTTGCGGTTGCAGGGGAAGGTGCCATGAGTGGAGGTTGGGTTGGTGGGGGGTGTGGACCTGACGAGGGAGTCACTGAGGGAGTGGTCTTTTCGGAACGCCGATACGGGAAGGGAGGGAAATATATTCTTGGTGGTGGGGTCTGTTGTTTGGAGGTGGCGGAAATGACGAAGGATGATACGATGTATATGGAAGTTGGTGGGGTGGTAGGTGAGGACCAGTGGGGTTCTGTCCTGGTGGCGATTGGAGGGGCGGGGCTCAAGGGTGGAGGAGCAGGAAGTGGAGGAGATATGGTGGAGAATATCGTCAACCATGTCTGGGGGAAATTGTGGTCTTTGAAGAAGGAAGCCATCTGGATTGTTCGGTATTGGAACTAGTCCTCCTGGGAGCAAATGCGGCGGAGGCGAAGGAATTGGGAATATGGGATGGCGTTTTTACAGGGGGCAGGGTGGGAGGAGGTGTTGGCAAGGTAACTGTGGGAGTCGGTCGGTTTATCGTAAATGTCCGTGTTGATTCGGTCTCCCGAGGTAGAAATGGAGAGGTCTAGGAAGGGGAGGGAGGAGTCTGAGACGGTCCAGGTAAATTTGAGGTCTAACTTTGTAACTCCCAGTTTATTTTCTTTGGTTTGAAAGGAGCGATGTTTGAATGGGAATTGGACAAACATGCTTCCTGGCTTACTGTAATTGTATGACTTCTGCCATAAAGCACTCATGAGGGCAAACTGGCCAGTAATATAACAACAGAAGAGCTTGTAAAAATATATGAAAATGAGAGAGCTGAAATCCATACACCCCTGAGAGAATGAGGCTGAGAAAATATTAATGGGAAACCAGGAAATGGCCCTTGGTCTTCATGGTAGAAGACAATCATTCTATCCCCAAAGTACAGAGTAATCAAGGGGCAAAAGGAGGGATAAAAATAAACATAACAGTTCTCACAAGAGAAAAAGTAATCGAGACACTAGTTGAGTTTCTACTCTTTGAAGTTGTGAGGAGACCTTATTGAAACATACAACATTCTAAGGAGTCTTGACAAGGTCGCTGCAGTGAATTATTTACCCTTGTGGGACTACCTAGGGCTCAAGGGCATAATCTCTGAGTGAGCAGTCACCATTTAAGACAGAGATAAGGATAATGTCTTTTCTCAGAGGTTAGGGAGTCTTGGGATTCTTTACCACAAGGTACTATTGAGACTGGGTTGTTAACTATATTCAGGGTTGCAATAGATAGCTTTTTCATTTCTAAGGGAATCAAGGCTTCTGGGGAAAGGTGGGACAGTGAAATTGAATCTATCTGTTGTCAGCCATGAAATCGAGTGATGGAGCAGAATCAAAAGACCCAATGGCCTACTTTTGCTCTGCCATCTTCTGGACTTACGATCGCTTACTGCAGGCAGCCAGCTCACAAATAGTTCAGTCAAAGCTGTTGTCCTGTGATCTTGGAATTGCTACTGAAACAGAGACATCAACTTCAGATCTGTTGCACAGAAACAGGCCCATTGGTCCATCTGGGTCTATGTGGGCATTTATGCACCGGGTTAGATGTTGCTCACCTAACCCCAATTGCATACTATTCCATTTCGTTCTTCCTCGTATACTGATCAAGATCCCTGTGGATATGGAGACAGATCATTTGAAGAGTCTAAACTAGCAGTACAGTCACTGGGTTGGAACACTTTGAAAGATAAAATCTTACTTTCATAATAAATGTGCATTTGCCATGGTCTCGCATTTCGAACTTCAATTCAGTGGAAATTATTAACTGCTGACACCAGCACTTCCAAATGACTCCTTCAGCTCTCAGAATTAACATTGACATGTTTATCATTCAAATTTTACAGGATAGTGACTGAATTTGGGCATCCATCTATTTTGAGAAACAATGGACTGTGCCCAGGCTGTGTGTCATTTGTGGATTGAGCACTTTTGTTGTGACTGTGGATGCCAATTTATGAGTGGCAGTCCCTTCTTCACAATTGCTAAAACTGGCTTGAGGTTGACTGATTTTTATTCCTGTCGAGATTGTGGTGCTGGAAAAGCACAGCAGGTCAGGCAGCATCCAAGGAGCAGGAGAATAGATGTTTCAGGCAAGAGCCCTTCATCAGGAGCCCTCCAGCATCTGCAGTCCTCACTTTCTCCTCGTTGATTTTTATTCCTTCCTGCTGGCTTTCTTTGCTGCCATCTGTTCATTTCTTTTGTCCTCTGCTTTTCCCTTCTTGACTACTTGTCTCCAGGCTCTCCAGTCAGTTCAATTTCCCATGCATCAACTTGGATCGCTGTTAATTTGAGATTTCTCTTGCAAAATCCCTGTATTGTGGATAAGGGTAATCTCTTGGTCTTGTGTTGATTGGCTCTTTGAGGTCATGGCCGTCATCCTTTTTGGTTGATGTGACTGATCCAACAGAGTCGCTGCTGATCAAGAGAGCAAACGTGCTGGACCCCCAAATTCAGCTTTCTGTCATGCCAGCAGATGCACAATATTCCTGTGAAGCAGCTGAATTGTGAGCTGTTCTTAGAGGTTATTGAACTGTGAGCTGTTCAGCCTTTCTTTGGCTTGCAGCTGTTGTCCTTGCTTTGTTCTTATACTTGTAATGGTTCCTATCTTTGTCTTCAAGAGACTATACTCAGTTGTTCCTCAATTTCTTCATTATGATATCTTCAGAAAACAATGCACGAAGCCAGAGTGTGGCATCAGAAGTGGGATCATCTGTGCAACACCATCTCACTCTGCACTTCATCTATACATGCAGTAAAATCAGAATAATGATGACTTTGAGGCTTCTGTCAGTGAAATGGAGCCAGTTACTGCAACCAAGAGGAGATTTCTCAAGAACTCAACAGCCAGTTCCGAGCAAACAAAATCAAAATTCAAGCATCAAGTCTCACAGACTGCTCAGCATTGCACCAATCAGTTGAAACTCTCCAGCAGCATGCAATCTGCTGCGGAATCCACTGATTCCAGAAGGATGCATGCAGGAATCTGGTAAACAATCGGCTCAGCAACCACATATCAGCTGTCTTGAAGACAGTACAGAGTAAACATTTATCTGTGTATTCTGTTTAATATGTAGTACACACAGTAAAGACAGCCATGCAATATGTGTTTTGTAGAACACATAGGAATAACACATACATGCATCACACATGCCAAAATGCTGCAGTGCACACATGATATTGTCTTTGCCTGTGAGAAAATTATTACCTGACACTGGACAGCCGAGTACCTCCATTCTCATGCACAGACTTCCATTCCAGCTTTGTGGATTAATTCGGATGAAGCGAGCAACAACGGTTTCTGGAAATTCATTCAGAACTGGAGTGTCAGTATCCACATTCCCATAAAATAGCTACAGAAATGGAAGGATATCAGTTAGTCATCACTGTTGTATTCTAAATTATTTAATAATTCTGTATGGAAAATTCATTTATACAAAAGCTTGTTTGGATGTGTCCAGCTCCAATAGTACTCAAGAAACCTGACACCATCCAGTACAAAGCAGCCCACTTGATTGGCACCATATCCACAAACATCCATTCCCTCCACCACTGACATTCAGATGCAGCAGTGTGTATGACTGACAGGATACACTGCAGAAATTCGCTAAAGGTCCTCAGACAGTAGCTTCCAACCCATGGCCACTACCATCAAGAAAGACGACAGCAGATACATGGGATCACCACCAACTGCAAGTTCTCCTCTAAGCCACTCACCATCCTGACTTGGAAATATATCACCATTCTTTCAATGTCGCTGGGTCACAACCCTGGAATTTCCTCCCTAATGGTATTGTGGGTCGACCTACAGCACATGGACTGCAGCAATTCAAGAATGCAGCTCACCACTACCTTCTCAAGGACAACCAGGGACAGAAAATAAATTCCAGTGATGCCCACATCCTACAGGTGAGCACAAAAACACCTGCTTGCATCATTCAGGATCAGTCAACATTTCTGTATTATTTCTGGTATGTTTCCACAAAGGCTGAGGTGCTCATGAAACAGTGCAGACTGATAAAATGAAGCATAAAATACTCTGATCAGAAACTCTGTTAGTCCCATGATTAAGTATTTCCATTTTAAATCTCATACAAAAACTATGTTTCCCTTCTGGGACGATATGATTTGAGACTGCAGGACTGTCAAATCTGATTCTCTCTATTCTAAATTTCTTGTCCAGATTGAGATTAGCCAACTCAGGCCAGATTGCATATTCAACCTGAAGCTTTTTTGACCCCATTTGGCTTTGTACCACATTCAAAGAATTCTGTAATTCTGTAGGAGCTTGAGTGAAATGATTATGCCACAGTTGAAGAGGGTGAAGACATGACTGCCAAGCTGATTCAGTGTGCTATGTGCATGATGTGGGAGGTCAAGGACTCTGGTGTATCTGGCTCATATAACTGGAAAGTATGCACACGTTCAGGTTCTGATAGAGCATATTGCAGCACTGATGAAAGAACTCGATGACCTCAGGCTCATCCGAGAGAACGAGATCTTTCTGGACAGGACTTTCAGCGAGGTTATTACACCAACCATACCAGAAGAGAGTAGAAGGGAGAAGACGATGAGGAAGGCAGAGAGAAGACAAGTGCAAGAGACCCCAGTGGATGTACCTGTCAGGAACAGGTTGAATTTTTTGGAAACAGTAGAGACAGGCGACACTGCCAGTCCGCGAGGCGGTCAGGTCTGCCAATCAAAAGTTGGCATGGAGGCAGAGCTGAGGAGTCCGACATCACACAGAGCCGGGGTAATAGGGGACTCCATAGAGAGAGGAACTGAACGGGGTTTCTGTGGCAACAGGCGGGATTTGACGATGTTGTGTTGCCTTCCTGGTGCCAGGATTAAGGACATCGCAGACAGAATGCAGGAAATCCTCAAGGGCGAAGGTGAAGAGCCAGAGGTGGTGGTACATGTCGGTACAAATGATGTCAGGAAGAAGAGGAGGGACATTCTACAGCAGGACTCCAGAGAACTTGGAAGAAAGCTGAAAAGCAGGACATCCAGGGTGGTTATCTCCAGTTTGCTTCCAGTTCCTCGGGCTGGAGAGGCCAGGAACAGGGAGATAATGGACTTGAATGTGTGGCTGGGGAACTGGTGCAGGAAGCAAGGATTTAAATTCTTGGATCACTGGGGTATGTTTTGCGGTTAGGATAAAATATACAAGAGGGACGGGTTGTACCTTAATAGGTGGGGGACTAGCATTCTGGCAGGCAGGTTTGCCATTGCAACACAGCTGCGTTAAAACTAAATGGGGGGGAGGGGACAAACTGGAAGTTTAAGAAGGAAATTGAAGGGAAAGTTCGAACAAGGGAAGTCAACAAAAGACAACTGTATCAATGAGGCAGAAAATTCAAAAAGGGATCATGCCATAAGGTTGAGTGAAATAGGGATTGAGAGGAAGGGTGAGGGCAGTAACAAATTAAAAATATTATATATGAATGCACAAAGCATTAGAAATAAGATGGATGAGCTTGAGGCTCATTTGGAAATTGGCAGTTACGATGTTGTGAAGATAACAGAGATGTGGCTTCAAGTGGATAGGGCCTGGGAAATGAGTATTCAAGGCTATACGTGCTATCGTAAGGACAGACTGACAGGCAGAGGGGGTGGGGTGGCCCTTGGTAAGGAATGATATTCAGTCCCTTGCGCGGGAGGACCTAGAATCAGGAGATGTAGAGTCAGTATGGATAGAGCTGAGAAATTCTCAGGGTAGAAGGACCCTCATGGGAGTTATCTACAGGCCCCCAAACAGTAGTCTGGATGTAGGGTGTAAGTTGAATAAGGAGCTGAAATTGGCCTGTCGCAAAGATATTACTACAGTTGTTATGGGAGATTTCAACATGCAGGTAAACTGGAAGAATCAGGATGGTACTGGACCCCAAGAAAGGGAGTTTGTGGAGTGCCTCCTAGATGGATTCTTAGAACAGCTGGTGTTGGAGCCTACCAGGGAGAAGGCAATTCTGGATCTGGTGTTGTGCAACAATCTGGATTTGATCAGGGACCTCGAAGTGAAGGAGCCATTAGGAGGTAGTAATGATAATACAATAAGCTTTAATCTGCAATTTGAAAGGGAGAGGGTCCAATTGGAAGTGACAATACTTCAGTTGACTAAAGGGAACTATGAAGCTATGAGGGAGGAGCTAGCCAAAGTTCAATGGTGCAAAACCCTAGCAGGGATGGCAGTGGAGCAACAATGGCAGGTATTTCTGGGTATAATGCAGAAGATGCAGAATCAGTTCATTCCAAAAAGGAAGAAAGATCCTAAGAGGAGGCAGGGGTGGCCGTGGCTGACAAGGGAAGTTAAGAAACATATAAAGTCAAAAGAGAAAAAGTATAACATAGCAAAGATGAGTGGGAAAACGGAGGACTGGGAAGCTTTGAAAGAACAACAGAGGATACTAAGAAGGAAATACGCAGAGAAAAAATGAGGTACAAAGGTAAACTGGCCAAAAATATAAAGGAGGATAGTAAAAGCTTTTTTAGGTATGTGAAAGGAAAAATAAATGGTTAAGACTAAAATTGGGCCCTTGAAGACAGAAACAGGTGAATATATTACGGGGAACAAAGAAATGGCAGAAGAGTTGGATTGGTACTTCAGATCTGTGTTTATGGGGGAAGACACAAGCTATCTCCCAGAGGTAATAGTGGCTGAAGGACCTGAACTGAAGGGAATTTATATTTGCCAGGAAATGGTTGTGGAGAGACTGTTAGGTCTGAAGGCTGATAAGTCCCCGGGACCTGATGGTCTGCATCCCAGGGTACTGAAGGAGGTGGCTCTAGAAATCGTGGATGCATTGGTGATCATTTTCCAATGTTCTGTAGATTCAAGATCAGTTCCTGCAGATTGAAGGGTGGCTAATGTTGTCCTACTTTTTAAGAAAGGAAGGAGAGAGAAAGCAGGGAATTATAGACCAGTTAGTCTGACCTCAGTGGTGGGAAAGATGCTGGAGTCAATTATAAAGGATGAAATTACGACACACCTGGATAGCAGTAACAGGATAGGTCAGAGTCAGCATGGATTTATAAAGGAGAAATCATGCTTGACTAATCTTCTGGAAATTTTTGAGGATGTAACTCTGAAGATGGACAAGGGAGATCCAGTGGATGTAGTGTACCTGGACTTTCAGAAAGCCTTTGATAAAGTCCACATAGGAGGTTAGTGAGCAAAATTAGGGTGCATAGTATTGGGGGAAAAATACTGACTTGGATTAAAAATTGGTTGGCTGACAGGAAACAAAGAGTAGTGATAAACGGCTCCCTTTCGGAATGGCAGGCGGTGACCAGTGAGGTACCGCAGGGATCAGTGCTGGGACTGCAGCTTTTTACAATATACATTGATGATATAGATGATGGTATTAAAAGTAATATTAGCAAATTTGCTGTTGATACAAAGCTGGGTGGCAGGGTGAAATATGAGGAGGATGTTCGGAGATTACAGGGTGACCTGGACAGGCTAGGTGAGTGGACAGATGCATGGCAGATACAGTTTAATGTGGATAAATGTATGGTTATCCACTTTGGTGGCAAGAACAGGAAGGCAGAATACTACCTAAATGAAGTCAAGTTAGGTAAAGGGGCAGTACAACAACATCTCAGTGTTCTTGTACATCAGTCAATGAAAGCAAGCATGCAGGCACAGCAGGCAGTGAAGAAAGCTAAGAACATGCTGGCCTTCATGACAAGAGGAATTGAGTATAGAAGCAAAGAGGTTCTTCTGCAGCTGTACCGGGCCCTCTTGAGACCGCAACTGGAATATTGTGTGCGGTTTTGGTCTCCAAATTTGAGGAAAGACATCCTGGCTATTGAGGGGGTGCAGCGTAGGTTCATGAGGTCAATTCCCGGAATGGCGGGACTATCTTACATTGAAAGATTGGAGTGACTGGGCTTGTGTACCTTGAGTTTAGAAGGCTGAGAGGGGATCTGATTGAGACGTATATGATTATTAAAGGATTGGACACTCTGGAGGCAGGAAACATGTTTCCGCTGATGGGTGAGTCCCGAACCAGAGGACACAGATTAAAAATAAGGGGTAGGCCATTTAGAACAGAGTTGAGGAGAAACTTCTTCACCCAGAGTGTGGTGGGTGTGTGGAATGCTCTGCCCCAGAAGGCTGTGGAGGCCAAGTCTCTTGATACTTTCAAGAAAGCATTGGATAGAGCTCTTAAGGATAGTGGAATCAAGGGTTATGGGAATAAGGCAGGAACAGGATACTGATTGAGGATGGTCAACCATGATCATAATGAATGGTGGTGCTGGCTTGAAGGGCAGAATGGCCTACTCCTACTCCTGCACCTATTGTCTATTGTTTATAATTTCTTTTCTGCATTATTAAAAGCCACAGGAATGGCTATAACCTGTAAGGGCTATTTATTGTGGAATATTTTAATTTGATAATAAAAAATACCTGGATGTAAAATCCATGAACAAATGACACATCAGCATGTCAGTTTCAATTGTTATCTCATGTACACTTGACCGATTGTATCTGTCATTTTATGTGAAACATACCCAGTCATAGTTCTTATCTGTGATACATAATATATAACATAGAATATCTTGCAACTTCTGGATACACCTTCAGTCAGGATGTGCCTGTAAAATCTGACAACAGCTAATGTCCATCTCTTCATATATTCAGTTTTTGCTGTTGATATGATTCATTCCCAGTAGCTGTTAGTGTGTGATGCCCAGTCACTGTGCTTGATGTATTAAATCACACCTGTCACTGCATATGATTGTATCCATTTATTACTACTAGATAGTGATTATGTGCCCAATCACATATATGTCAGTACGTTACACATTTTTAGTTCTATCTTATTCTTTTGTCCTCACTGCCAAGTCACATGTTTTGAATTCCTGAGAGACATACCCAATCATAATATCCATCTGTGTACGTCATCCAGGTACGGCTGTCGTTGCTGAATTGCACATAGAATGAACTCACCCAGTCATTGCTGTCAAAAAAAAGAGTTTCAGTTGTTAGTTCCAAAGAGCTTTTAGAGATCACTGGCTTTCAATTCTTTACTGCAGAGTGATAGCATGAATTTAGTTCAGTTGTGATTTGACTGTCAGGTACTTTTAAAGAACAGTCAGATAGCATAATGTTGGGTTACATCTGTTAAATTAATAAACTAGATTGCTCAGGAAATAGACAATAGTCAATAGGTGCAGGAGTAGGCCATTCTGCCCTTCGAGCCAGCACCACCATTCATTATGATCATGGCTGATCATCCTCAATCAGTATCCTGTTCCTGCCTTAACCCATAACCCTTGATTCCACTATCCTTAAGAGCTCTATCCAACTCTTTCTTGAAAGTATCAAGAGACTTGGCCTCCACAGCCTTCTGGGGCAGAGCATTCCACACACCCACCACTCTCTGGGTGAAGAAGTTTCTCCTCAACTCTGTTCTAAATGGCCTACCCCTTATTTTTAATCTATGTCCTCTGGTTCGGGACTCACCCATCAGCAGAAACATGCTTCCTGCCTCCAGAGTGTCCAATCCTTTAATAATCTTATACGTCTCAATCAGATCCCCTCTCAGCCTTCTAAACTCAAGGGTATCCAAGCCCAGTCGCTCCAATCTTTCAACGTAAGATAGTCCCGCCATTCCGGGAATTGACCTCATGAACCTACGCTGCACTCCTCAATAGCCAGAATGTCTTTCCTCAAATTTGGAGACCAAAACCACACACAATATTCCAGGTACGATCTCAAGAGGGCCCGGTACAGCTGCAGAAGAACCTCTTTGCTTCTATACTCAATTCCTCTTGATATGAAGACCAGCATGCTATTAGCTTTCTTCACTGCCTGCTGTGCCTGCATGCTTGCTTTCATTGACTGATGTACAAGAACACCTAGATGTCGTTGTACTGCCCCTTTACCTAACTTGCAAAAGATGCAACAGCAGAGCATTTAGAAAGGTTAAAACCACAAGAAATAATATAACTGTAAAGATTATGAGTTAACAAGGAATTGAGAATTAGGATTTTAGAAGGCTGAACATTGTAAGGAGAGAGAAATTAAAGATTGAAAACATTGACGTCCTGGTGAAAGAAGAAGTTCAGGAGGTATTCTGACAAATTTTGCTTTGGGAATTTCAGAAAGGGGAAGACTCTGTAGGACGAGTAGATATGCATGTTTAGAGCTTACCAACAACAGAAAATTTGAGAATCTTAACAGTAACTGTTTTGATGAGATTCATAAAATATAAAGTGATTAGAAAAAGTATGTTGAGGCAAGAGACGAATTGGAAGCTGCAGGTTAAAAAATAAATATCTGCTCTCTGACAAAGCATTTTTGTGGCAGCATTTTTAGACAAGTGTCAAGAAGCTCTTCAAGTACAGGAGCATTTGACAATCAGCTACAGAGACAGTGGACACTCTGGAAATAATCTTCCAAGACTCCTTTATTCTTGAAATGTTCCACCCATTGCAAAACTACCAATGTAACACCTTCACTCAAAAGGTAGGAGTCAGAAAAAAAAAATTATTGCAGGCTAATTAGCAGAACATCTGTCACTGGAAAAGGCAAAAGATGCAACAGCAGAGCATTTAGAAACATACTCTAATAAAGCAAAGTCAGCATGGCTTCATGAAGGAGAAATCATGCCTGACAAATTTAATACAGTTTCTTTGAGGAGGGAACAAGCAGGATTGATAAACGGGTATTTGATAAAGTACCACACATTAGGTTACTGAATAATATGACTGTACTCCTTATGACTGGGCAGCCAAATTCAGTTCTACCTCCATTTAGAAGTTTGCTGATGACGCCACCATCGTGGGTTGGATCTCAAAGAATAACGAGAAAGAGAGTTGAGTGCCATGATGGAAAGACAACAGTCTCTCCCTCAATGTCAGCAAAATGAAGGAGCTGATCACCGACTTCAGAAATTGGACTCACTTCCACCCTCTTCCATCGTGCAGAAGATACAAGTTTGAAAACACATACCAACATATTCAAGAACAGCTACTTGCCCACTGTTGTCAGACTTACAAACGGACCTGTCACATATGAGAGTTGATCTTTCTCTGCACCTTCTTGTAGTTATAACACTACATTCTGCATTCTATTTGATTACCCTGATGTTCTTAAGGTACAATTTGTTTGATTAGCACACAAAACTATACTTTTCACTGTATCGTGATAATAAATCAAATCAAAGATCCCATCGTCTTCAGAGTATTCAGTTAACATGGATAGAAGCTTGGCTAACAAACAGAAGACAAAGAACCAATGAAAAGGGACACATTTTTCAGGATGGCAACCTGTAACTCATGGAAGGCCACTGGGATTGGTTATTTACAGTATATTAAAAATTTGGATAACAAGTGATTGGACGATCACCAAATTTGCAGATGACACAAAAATGGCGGGGGAGGGCAAGTCATAAGGCTGCAGAGGAATATAGACAGGTTAAGTGAATGAGCAAAAACTTTGCTAGACGGAATGTAATTTGGGCAGCCAGGGGTTGGTTTGTTTAATTGACAGGACGGTTGGTTGCAATGTAGAGGAACACCAACAGCATGGGTTAAATTTTCATACCGGCCGAGGTTACCTCAGTACTTTCTTCTTCTAGAAGGACTTTCCTTTTCAACCTCTCCCCTCAACTGAGGTGTGGTGACCATCAGGTTAAATCACCATCAGTTGTCTTTCTTTGTGAGAGAGCAACCCAATGAACTTCTGGGACTTTGGTGGTGTCACCTTCGCCAATTTGGGAAAATGTGATGTTGTGCACTGTGGCCGAAAGAGTAGCCCAGGTGAATATTATTCAAATAGGTGAAAGACTGCACAAGACGGTAGTACAGTCTCCATTACATCTTTCCTTCTCGGTGGAGATTGTATTCCTAAGAAATGTGATCCCAAATACCTTTATAACTCTTGCTTATTTCCTTCCCCTAAATGAAAGAGAAACAACGAGACAATAAAACTTGCAATTAAAAACAGAAGTAGTTTATCAACATACTGCAGCAGTGAATCTCGGCCCTGGGTAATCACTCCACTGAATTCAATCAATTTTCTGGCATCGACTTCAATCCACTGTGACTGGTCCTCTGTTTGAGGGCACCAAGCCCCATCATAATAATCCTCTTCATCTTCATCCTCATCACCTGCCTGGGAAACATAAGAACAATTTCATGGAGAATGAGGAAGACTTGACATTTCAGCAAAAAAGGGTGAAGAAACTCAAGGAAGGAAAAACAGAATACGAACAGACCAGCAAGGCAAACAAAAATCACAAAAGAACTTTCTATTGGCATATAAATGGGAAGAGATGATAAAAATAAGAATGGCTTATTTGAGGCAGAGACAGGTAAAATTATAATGGAGAATAAAGAAGTAGCAGTGTCATTCGATACTTTGCATCTGTCTTCTTTGTGAGATCAAATCAGATTCTGGACATTTGCTCTGCCTCTTTTCTATCATGGGGCGCATGAGACATTTTTAAAACAGATTTCCAAAAATGGCTTATCAGACACAATCTTCTCACTTATCCCCAAATGATGCAGAGTATAAATTCACAAAGTTAGACTTCTGCTTGACATTAAAAGCAAATGTTTGCAAAAGTCAAAAGCTGTTCGTGAGGTTTGTTCATTTAAAGATATATTACTTTCTGCAGTATTCAGCCTGCCCACAAAAGGTCAGTTTGACTTGAAAATTGACAACACATTCATCTGATTCATAATTAGCAGCACAAAAATCATTGAGATAGTTCTGATATTCTGCAGAGTACAGCTGATAAAGGTGATAGTGCAACTCGGAAAAGCCATTCTTTGAGCCGCTACAATCAGGGGAGTGGGAATTATTTCCACTGTGCTATATCAATGTTATGGGTTAATGTAATAGTGAACATAATAGGTTAGACAGATGCTTTAGGTCTCGGGTGAAATGGTTGGAAGAGCAAACTTTTGTCACATCTTAATTGACCAGAAATTGGCAGGAAAAATGACAGTTCAGTTTTGTCTTCTATGGCCACAGTACAAACGGGGTTTCTATTCATGTTACTCTCAAGGTTGCAACTTGGAACAAGACTCATGTGCTTTTATTTAGCTCTTTGTGACAAGTGTTTTGCTGTTGACATGCATCAAGCTGGCTTGAATATAAAGATATCAGAATACCCAGCCCTGTTACTCTTTATTTTGCCTCAAGTTCTGTCTTTGTGGAGGATTGATCAATTATTATTTAAACCAAGTCTCCAACATACTTTACTTTTGCATAAGAGGAGCAGGAATGGGCCACTCAGTCTTTCCAGCCTGCTCCACCAATCAATATGTTCATGGTTCATCTAATTATGACCTGGATTCCACTCTCCTGCCTATCTCCAACCTCCATATGCATGCATTCCCTTTGAATCCCATGTCAATCAAAAATCTGTCCAACTTAGTATTGAATATCAATGTAAAGTTAATATGGGCAGACCTGACGCAAACCCTTGAAGAAAAATCTTTCCTCTACTATTTCAGTAATTTTCCTTGATTACTGTCCTTTGAATAATATGGTTGTCTGCTGAAATATATTCGTAAAAAAAGTATTCAGACATTCAAGTTATTGTTCAAAAAAGCTTTGTGATATTGGATTGGACTTATGTACCCAATGTACTGGGAATGATTTTTCCAGCAGTGGGTGAGAAAACTCATAATGATTGCGTGGGCTTGCAAGAGGCCAGCAGGGAGGTACAGTTCTCTTCTGATAGGAGGAAGAAGCCTGCTAATGTCAAGCAGTGAGAGCTAGAGGAAGCAGAACAACAAGACTTGGGTACTGAACTCATGGATTCAATGCCAAAAGCAGTTAAAAGAGCTAAGCAGGACAGTAATGTTGAGCACTTTTGGACAAGGGCAAGCCCTTCTTGAATAATGTCACAACATTTGCTACCCTCCAGTATTCCATGCCCTCACTTGTGGCTAACAGTGATGCAAAAATATCAGCCAGGCCCCTGCAATTGCTTCTCTAGCCTTTTGCACTGCTCTTGGATATATCTGGTCAGGACCAGGAGATTTATCCACATGTATACATTCTAATACATCCAACACCTCCTCCACTGTCCCCAAGACTTCACCACTAATTTCTGCAAGTTCCCAAGTTTTCATGTCTTTCGCCATGGTAAACACAGAGGATAAATATTCATTGAGAACCTCGCCCATCTTTTGCATTTCTACACATACATGTCCACTTCGGTCCTTGAGGGGGCCTATTCTACACTCTAGTTATTCTTTTTCCTTTAATATACTTAAAGTACTGTTTTGGATTCACCCTAACCTTCTCAGCCAAGGCTATCTTGTGCCCCCTTATCACCCTACCGATTTCCTTCTTTAGTAAACTCCTGTATTCCCTGGACATCTCCATGGATTCCCTTAATCCCAGCTGCCTGTTACTGAGCCATGCCTCCTTTCTTCTGGTCAAAGCCTCAATAGTCTTGGGATGGCTTTCTGCATCAATCCATTGAGGAACAAATTGCAGAATAGAACAGGGTAGAGTGGGTAATGTGTAATGAGAAAGGAATAATTGGCAATCTAGCGATGCGAGGCCCTTTGGGAAAGAGTCCAGACAAGATGATAAAATCTTGGTGAACAGAGAGAGTGACGTGGTTGATTCTGAGACTAAAGTCATGAATCTCAATAAAATGAACTATGATGGTATGAGGCATGAGCTGACTATGATAAATCGGGGGTCTTACTGAACCAGATTATAGTTGCTTAGCAATAACAACACTTAAAGGATGCATAGAGGAACTGCAACAATTATTTATTCCTATCTGGCACAAAATTAAAAAATGAAAGATGGCCCAGCCATGGCTACACCCATAAGGACCGTGTTAGATCTAAGGCAAAGGCATATAAATTGGCCAAACTCAACTATGGATCTGGTGTTTGGGAGCATTTTAGATATCAGCAAAGGAAGACAAAGGGATTGACGAAGAGGGAGAAAATTGATTTTATAAGTAAGCTTGCAGGAATGTACAAATTGATTGTAAAAGCTTCTATTGGTATTTGAAGAGAAAAATATGAATGAAGACAAATGTAGTTCACTTAAAGTCAGAAACAGGAAGCTATTGTGCAGACCAAATAATAACATATTTTGGCTATAGCTTCACAAAGGAAGACCAAATAATGTTTCAAATCTGTTGGGAAACACAGGGTCCAGTGAGAGGAAGGAACAGAAGGAACTCAGTATTTGTTGGAAAATGGTGTTAGGAAATTGATCAGAGTTTAAGGACCAAAAACAGGGAAGGTAGGTTATCTGAATGGTGATTGATTGGAAAAGGCGGAGAGTCAACAAGACCTGGTTATTTTGTACACCAGTCACTGAAAGTAAGCATGCAGGTATAGCAAATGATGAAAGGGGCAAATGGTATGTTGGCCTTCATAGGCGACAGGATTCGGGTACAGGAGCAGGAATATCTCACTGCAATTTTATCGGGCTTTGGTGGGAACTCACCTGGAATATTATGTGCAGTTTTAGTTTCCTTATCTGAGGAAGGATGTTCTTGCTATAGGGAGAATGTAATAAAGATTTATCAGATTGATTTATGACGAGAGACTGACTATATTCGATGCAGTGTAGGAGAATAAAGAGGAGTCTCAGCGGAACCGAGCAACTTCTAACAATACTTGACAGTGTAAATGCAGGAAGGATGTTCTGATGACTGTGGAGTCCAGAAGGATATATGGTAGGCCATTTATGACTGAGTTGAGGAGAAATCCTTTCACCAAGAAAATGGTGAGCTTGTGGAATTTTCTGCCATAGAAAGTAATTGAGTAAACACACCAAGTTTTCAAGAAAGAGTTCAATATAGTTCTTGGGCTAAAGGGTATAAGGAGAACAAATAAAAAGGTTCAGAGTTGGATATTCAGCAATGATCATCTTGAATGACAGGACCAGGACCAAAGGGTCAAATCACCTACTTCTGCTCCTATTTTCCAAATTTCAATGGCTTATTGGTAGCAGGAAAGTATGGTTAAGCTTTGCAAAGGTTGGCAGTATGAAGAAGATGTGAGTGTACTGCACCTTTAAGAGAGTTGAAAGCAACAGAAGTACCTGAAAAAGCACCAAGTGTTCTGAAACAAGATATACAGGGGAACCTTGATTATCCGAATACCAATTATCCGAAAATTGGATTATCTGAAGGAGATCTCGAGGTCCCGAGGGAAACATTACAACAAAGACATGTTTCCAACAGTAATTAAACAGGCATCGTCTCCAAATGACTGACCTCTCTCTCGCTCTCTCCTCACACACTTTCCCTGGAGTTCTGCACAGGTGTGTACCCTAAACCCCCTGTCCCCACATAATCTCTCCAACATTGTATAAGACCAGGGAAAATTGAACAGTTGGGAGGAGAACTGCCAAGCCACCAGCATGTAAAAAGACTGCCTGAAAAATAGCTCTCTTAAAGGTGCCTTTATCGATCAGTAACCTGTGAAGCAGAATCCCCAAAAAGAAGAAAAGAAGACAGGAATACAGAGAAAACTGAAAGCTGCCTGGTTTTGAGATAATAAGTTTTGTTTTGTATATCTTAATCGAGTTTTATTGGTCTAGTATTATAGAAGGAAAGGAAAAAGATTGGTTCGAGGAAGGAATTGTAAATAGTTGTTAGTTAATTATTCCCTGCCATATTTTAAGAAATTTGTTAATTTTTGCTTTAACTAGTTCTTGGCCTATTCAATTTTCACAGATTGCTGCACTTTTCTGTGTTACTGGTTTAAGTTAAGCAGAAATGTTTACCCCATGTCATAACAGCGGTGAAAGTGTGATTCAAGAGCTGATGCTGAGCAATTGGGATGCTTGGTTGTTTGGAGAAATGACTTTTGCTTATGGGTCAGATGGATGGACCTCTGGAATCTCGATGAACCTCAGAACAGTGAGGATACCTCAGGCAGTGTGTGTATCTGATGCTCGTTAGCTAGAATACATTTCCTCCTCTGAATTGGCTCTAAGTCTGTCCATTAAATCTACTATAGCAAAGTATTTCTGAAGCTCTAACTGGAAAGGAAGTATTGTTACTGGATTAAAACTGTGCCAGGTTTAAAAATATTTCTTTCTAGAATACAGATGAATAAGCTTACAGTTGGTGGAAGATGGGTTAATGATGGTGTAATCTGTGTTTAGAAGACAAAAACAAAATTCACTTCCTTATGCAAACAGTTTTCTGTTTTGGATTTATCACCTCTAGACTCACTGCTGTCATTGTCCTAAACTTATAATAAATGGAGGTTCCATGAAACACAACAGCAGCTTTTGGAACACTGATGTTAACAGGCATACATTTATGGCAAATATAGCTCAGGGATTCACATTCTCAACTCTCAGTCTCAACATATGAGTTGAAATGGCATTCCAGAGAATTGAGCACAAAAACTGAGGCCAACACTGCAGTATTGTGCTGTCAGAAATGCTATTTTTCAGAGGAAGCTTTAAATTGTAGTCTCTTTTCCCCAGTAATGAAAATATACTAGATCCCAGGCGCTATTTTAAAGATAATTGGGGCAGGGAAGGCTTATCCCCAGTATTCAGACTGGCAAATCTGTTTGGGATAGAGTGAAACTATCAGAACAGGGCAGGGGATTGGGAGGGCAGGGCTGTGACTGGGAGTGGGGCCTTACCAGTTCCGCCTCATGGCAACCAGACTTTCAGGTCAGCCGCAAAATCTTTTTAAAATTTATTCACTTACGGGACATGGATATCTCTGGGTAGGCCAGCATTTATTGCCATCGCTAATCGCCCAGAGGGTATTTAATAGTCAACCACGTTTTTGTGGGTCTGGAATTACATGTAGGCCAGACAAGGTAAGGATGGCAGATTTCCTTCCCTAAAAGGCATTACTGAACCAGACAGGTCATTAAACTTTTAATTCCTGATTCTTTATTGAATTCAAATTAAGCTATTTGTCATAGCAGGATTTAAACCCTGCTCCTCAGAATTTTAATTGAGTTTCTGTATTAATAGTCTGTCTATAATACCACTAGGCCATTGCTTCCCAAATATGTGAGGGGAAGCAATCCCAGGCAAAGGTTGATATGGGGAAATAGTCCTAGAGCAGAGGCCAGCAAGAGGAATTTAGTCACAGAGTGGAGGTTAGTGAGGGCAAGCACTCCTGGGCAGAGGCCAATGCGAGGAAGCAGTACCGGAGCAGAGGCCAGCAGTCCTGGACTAATCTTACCTTGGAGTCGGTACGGAGCTGAGTGAAGGCGTGGAGTGGAGTGGGACATTTGTTGGGCTGGGGTCTGGTTCAGCAGTCAGACCACATGTGGAAGACCCTCCACTCAGCTATTGCAATGTAATGTTTATGTGTAATTTGTTTATATGACTGTAATAACCATCCCTTTAATTGTGTCTTATTTCTGTAAAGTAATGCATCTACGTTTCTTTTTTATTCCTCTTTTTGTATTGAAGATTTGTACCTAAATACTTGAAATTCAGATTGCGCCATGAGAGGCGACATTGTAAACCATTTCACTGTACTCCTGTACATCTGTTCTTGGGAAAACATGCCAATAAAGGATATTCTATTCTATTCCTAAACCCAAACTGCACACATGCTTGATTAGAAGCCAAGTCTGCAAAAAAACAAAACAAAAAAATCTTTATCCTTCAGTCAACTGCATTTAAAAGGGATTATTTCATCATTATCAAAATACTGTTTGTGGAAGCCAGCTATGCACAAACTGGCTGTGTATTTACTTCACTGAAAGAAGAACTACACTCTGAAAGTACTCCTCTGGCTTCAAAGTGCTTAGGATTCCCTGATGCTAGGAGGAGCTCTCCTTGAGGTCCTTCTTGAGGACTGACCACTTGTTTTACTTGTACAGAATAAGGCAAAAATATATTTTGGTAGTCATGTTAAATGGACAGTATTGCACTGAGCACTTTCTAGCTATATTCCATACCTTTGAAGTAAATTGAACTACAGATTGGGTATATTACTCGTATCGCTGCCAGTTTTGCATTGCAGTTGGTGTTGTAAACAATATCCGTATGTGTGAAACTGACAGATTACAAGATGATGCACATTATACAGGATCTCAGATACAGAATCTTTATGAGAACACAGTCAGTTCTGATAACACGTGATATTCCCTTCTCGTGCGATCTTGCATCATAAGAAAATCGCACAATAGCCATGCCACTTAAACTAATGGAGCCAGAATTACATTATTCCCAGTACACATAATGAAACTTTGCCTCTACAAATAACTGTCTAAATTCTTCAATTGCGCGACAGCGAATTCACAATGAAAAAACATGCGTTTTAGCAGAACCAACTGTAGTTCTACTTCAAGTCTTCCACTTCGGAGCTGGCATTCCCTATGATTGCAAAATTGTACAGAACATGTTACTGTGGTATTTTATACCTTCGAAATAAAGTCTGTTGTTGTTTTTAAGGTCCCTGAGAGTCCTTTCTGGCCCAAGCACTGTGAAAGCCATCATGCCAGCATTAAGGCTGTTCATCAAATGCTGTGAGATGAAGAATGATTGGATGTGTTATCTTAGTTCTCTAATTCTGCCCATTGCATAATTTGGACATTGCCATTTCTATTAGGTTCGCTCGGTGCTCAGACGAGTTTGTTAGAAACACTGAATTTTGATATTTAGCAGTGCCTTGATAAATCCATTTTGCTTTAGTCACTGTTGTGACTTTGTTTCTTGTAATACGATGTGCTGTGTTGTTGGTCTTTGTCAGAAGGTTTTTAAGAATTTGTAGTGATTGTAACAAGGTCAGCCAGATGGATTTCATCTGAGTTCCCTGCATGGGGCTGTGAATCAGGTCCAGTCAAGGAGCCCTGGCTGACAGATAGAAACGGGCATGTCAGAGATGCTGTCACTCTGGTGCCTGACTGTGAATGGAGCAGTACCAAAGTCAAAGACTGTACATGTGTAAACAAAGGGTGACTTGGTGCTGGGATACTGGGCTCTGTGGAGTTATTTCAAAAATTTTTCATGGTAACAGAAAGGAACTAATATTACGTATTAAAGTGGATGTGTGCTGCAAACCTCTCACCTGGATATTCAATCGAATACGTTGTGGACCTAATCCATATCTCAGAAAAGAAGATGCTGTCAATTGTTCATCAGCTATTTGATGGGATTCAAGACCCAGAGGAGGGCATTCTGAAAAAGAAAGATAGAGTTAATTGATGAACTGAAGAGTGAAGAATTGGTATAATCCAAGTCAATACAGAACTGGTTTACTGTTGAGGAGCAAAAGTAAGATATTGAGCCAAACTGTGTTTCAGGGGCAACCATTCACCGTACAGTACAGGACTGTTACTCACAGTTTCCTCAGTTGCCATCATTGTTTCAGGAGACAAATCATTCAAGCAGTGAATTTTCCTTCAGAAGTAGATTTGGAGTTTCTCAGAGAAACTGGAATACCGCACTGTTCATTAGCAAATTAAATTGAGGGTCTGATGTTCCTTTATTGAGTGTTTAGTTCCAACCTTAGTTCCAACTGCAATTCATTGAGCATATACTTTTAAGAGAGAAATTAGAACATTTGGTAGTGACCAGTATTGGCCATAATCAAGAGGCCATAAAATTTAGAGATCAAGTGATGGCTGAGATTGGAGAACGTAGCACCTGAAGAAGAAACGCTAGATACCTTGAACAGCCTTACATTATTTCAGTCACAAATTGTGGTGATACTTTACAGTAGGCAGTGTTGAATTATCTGTCATTTTTTTGTGTTTGTTTGTATTAAAGCAAACAAATATAATTTATGTGAATGCGGGAAGGGAAAAATATTCAGTAACATCAAATTCTAAGCCTTGAAGTGGTTAACCGTAAACAAATTGTTGTCAGACAGACAAAAGCTCAGTTCCAGTTTATTCTTTTGACATTATTTCACAATGAAATGACAAATTGCAATTTTATTTTTCTATTTCTAGAATCACTAATCCACTGAACCAAAACCTAGGAGCGACCAGGTCCACTTAATAGGAACCTGGGACAACTCTATGACAATAGGCTATCATGGAGTAACGTGAGAGTTAAAATCTATTATACCTATGCACTTGCTGTGTGCACATCAGCGCTGTATCACATCTGCTTGAAATTTGGCTTCAAGTTGGTGGCATGGCCCATTAATTTGGAGGTAGGCATTAATGCCTACGGTAACACAATGATTTGCAATACCACAGCAAATATTGGCTTCGGGTGAGTTTTATGCTGTAACAGTGTTTGTGATTGAAATCAGAGCCGAGTTGGTGAACATACGATCCCTGTGAGAATACAAGTCAAGTTATGGAGAAATTGTATAAATTTAGGCTGTTTCTTCACACATCCACATCAATAGCAGACTTTGAAGAAAGGCTGTACAGATTTGAAATTTTAAATGTAATATATCTCCACGGAGACGTTCAAACAGGAATTAGTTGAATGTAACAATCTGTGCCTACTGTTTTATTGGCTTATACTTAAAACAAATATGTCAAATCATTCAGAATTTCTGGCGGAGGTGGTGCAGCTGTGGAGATCTTTAAGATTGGAGAATGGGGGGATCTAAGATGGTGGCGATCTGAGAAGATCGCACTGCAGAGCTTCGCATCGCAGCAGGAGCAGGACGGTCCTTTAATCCGCCCAACCCAGGTCATCAGGATTTTTTGGGGCGTTGGAAAGTTTGTGGAGCCCCAAGAAACATTTAACAATTGACTTACATGTATTTTCAGCTGTCCAGAAATGCCGAAAAAGGGAGGAGGAGCATCCGAGGCCGGATCTGCAGTTCAGCCTGCAGCAGCCTCGGAGCCAATTACTCTCCAGGACCTGGTGAACCAGCTCTCGAAATCTCGTGAGATGCTGGGGAAACAGATTGAAGAGAAACTGGCTCCAGTCTCTCTCATGCTGCAGAAGCATGAGCAGCAGCTGGGAGACCTGGAGAAGAGGACGGATGAGGTGGAGCACAGGGTCACAGTGATGGAAGCTGATGCCAGTTCATTCAAGGAAGAGATCCAAGCCCTGAAGACGCAGGTTCATAATTTGCATGACCAAGTGGATGATCTTGAAAACAGGGGCAGGAGAAAAAACATTCGGATCATTGGTCTGCCTGAGAGTTAGGAAGGTGAGCGACCTGCGGAATTTGTTAAGATTGGCTTCAGAAATTTCTTGACTTGGAGGCTGGCATGAGAGGATTGAAGATAGAGAGGGCTCACTGGGTCGCAGCGCGGAGGTCGGGTCTGGATCAACGCCCTTGTCCTTTCCTGATGCGGTTCCATCATTACCGGGATAAGGAGAGAATCATGGAGGCTTACAGACTCCAGGGGAAGGATCCAAAGGCCCTAATTTACAAGGGGTCTAAGATCATGTTTTTTCAGGACTTTTCAGCGGTGGTGATCCAGAAACGAAAATCGTATGATGGTGTCAAGAGAGGACTGAAGGAGCTTGGGATTCAGTACTCCCTGAGATATCTGGCAGTGCTTCGGATCACCTCAGATGGATCCATGCATCTCTTTGACACATCGGAGAAGGCAAGAAGCTTTGTGGACAAACTAACCTAATTTAAACAATTGTAGTATGTATAAATGCTGTTGCTTGGGTATGTGTTTGTCATTCTGTAAAAGAAATGGAGGAAATCCGGTTGGAGCTTTGTTTTTCCCTTTTGTTTTCCTCTATTGATAATAATTTGGTTCAAACTATGTCTGGCGGTGGTTAAGATGTACATTTTAAATTTCTAAAATAGGATATACCAAAGGATAGGTGGAGTATTTATTTCCCCTTTTTTTAATAAAATATTTTTTTTTTATTCATATTGATATTCTATGGGGTGTTTATTTTTTTTAGCTTGTGCTTGCGATGCGGCTCTAGCTGGGAGAAGTGAAGGTGGTTGAGATGGTTATATGCCTATTTATGGGCAGTTCGGGATGGGTAGTTGCCCCCTCCGGGCAGGGGTGAGTTCCCCTACTCAGCACAATTGGCGCTTTATATGTTGGTTTGTTTTCTGGTTTTTGTTTTTTTTTATTTTTAATAATTTTGTATGTTTGTTAAATGTAGTGGTTTTAGTTTATGTAGTTTTTATATTTGGTGGACCATGTGACACTAAGGCTCAGCAATTTGTGGTTCAGGTTCCTCTCTGGAACTTAAATGTAATTGCAGAAGATTATGGCTAATGATTTGATTAAATGGTGTACCTGGAATATCAAGGGAAGTCACTCAATTAAGAGGAAGAAGGTACTCTTGAGTCTTAGAAAGGAGAAGGTGGATATCGCTTTGTTACAGGAGACACATTTGGATGACAAGGAGCATCTGAAATTACAGCAGAATGGCTTTGACCGAGTTTATTTTTCATCATTTAATACCAGAAGTAGGGGATGGCTATACTGGTTAGGAAACATCTCTCATTTAAATTGTTGGAATGTGTTAAAGACACATACAGGAGGTTTGTAATTATTAAAGCCTTGATAAATGGGGAAGAATATGGTGTTTTAAATGTTTATTGTCCCCCAGCTCATCCTATTAAATTCTTGGTAGATGCTTTTTCTAAACTGATAAGTCTCAAGTCTCACCACATCATTATAAGGGGAGATTTTAACTGCCTCATGGACCCCACAGTAGACAGGTTGCCAAAAGGTCCCTCGATACCCTCTGCACAAACTAAACTGTTATTGGGTCTGTGTGGGGAATTAGGGTTGGTGGACGTCTGGAGGTGTCTCCACCCTACAGGTAGGGATTTCACGTTTTTCTCCAATCCGCATAGATGTCACACGAGGATTGATTTTTTTCTGACCCCTGCGGTAACCCTGGATCTGGTGGCATCCTGTACAATTGGTAATATTGCCATCTCTGATCATGCTCCAGTGTACCCCCTGATTAAAATTAAGGATGTTACATTGGATTCAAGGTACTGGCGAATGGACCCCTTTATTCTCATGGACAATAAGTTTGTGGACTATTTCTCTAGGGAATTTTGGGAATTCCTAGACATCAACATAG